>NC_058522.1:424203512-424506543 GCF_904849725.1 Hordeum vulgare subsp. vulgare | reverse complement strand
ATTTTGGAGTCACTTGACTTTGATTCACTTGACACGTGCGAACCATGCCTCATGGGCAAGATGCTTAAGACTCCGTTCTCCGGAACAATGGAGCGTGCAAGTGACTTGTTGGAAATCATACATACCGATGTGTGTGGTCCGATGAGTGTGGAGGCACGCGGCGGATATCGTTATTTTCTCACCTTCACTGACGCTTTAAGTAGATATGGTTATGTCTACTTGATGAAGCACAAGTTTGAAACATTTGAAAAGTTCAAGCAATTTCAGAGTGAAGTGGAAAATCATCGTAACAAGAAGATCAAGTTCCTACGGTCTGATCGTGGGGGTGAATATCTGAGTTTCGAGTTTGGTACTCACTTAAGACAATGTGGAATTGTTTCACAGTTAACACCGCCTGGAACACCACAACGTAATGGTGTGTCCGAACGTCGTAATCATACTCTATTAGAGATGGTGCGATCTATGATGTCTCTTACTGATTTGCCGTTACCGTTTTGGGGTTATGCATTAGAAACAGCTGCATTCACTTTAAATAGGGCACCATCAAAATCCGTTGAGACGACACCATACGAACTGTGGTATGGCAAAAGGCCAAAGTTGTCGTTTCTTAAAGTTTGGGGATGTGATGCTTATGTCAAAAAGCTTCAGCCTGAAAAGCTGGAACCCAAAGCGGAAAAGTGCGTCTTCATAGGTTACCCAAAAGAGACAGTTGGGTACACCTTCTATCTCAAATCCGAGGGCAAAGTGTTTGTTGCTAAAAACGGAGCTTTTCTCGAGAAGGAGTTTCTCTCGAGAGAATTGAGTGGGAGGAAGATAGAACTTGACGAGGTTGTCGAACCTCTCATCCCTCTGGATGGTGGCGCAGGGCAAGGGGAAACCTCTGTCATTGCGATGCCGGTTGAGGAGGAAGTTAATGATGATGATCATGAAACTCCAGTTCAAGTTTCTGTCGAACCACGTAGGTCGACGAGACCACGTGCTGCTCGAGAGTGGTACAGTAATCCCGTCTTATAAATCATGTTGTTGGACAACAATGAACCTGCAAATTATGAAGAAGCAATGGTGGGCCCAAATTCCAACAAATGGCTAGAGGCCATGAAATCCGAGATAGGATCCATGTATGAGAACAAAGTGTGGACTTTGGAGGTACTACCTGAGGGCCGCAAGGCCATTCAGAACAAATGGATCTTTAAGAGGAAGACGGACGCTGACGGCAAAGTGACCGTTTATAAAGCTCGACTTGTGGCAAAGGGTTTTTCACAAGTTCAAGGAGTTGACTACGATGAGACTTTCTCACCCGTAGCAATGCTTAAGTCCGCCAGAATCATGTTAGCAATAGCTGCATTTTTCGATTATGAAATCTGGCAGATGGATGTCAAAACGGCATTCCTTAACGGTTTCCTTAAGGAAGAGTTGTATATAATACAACCCGAAGGTTTTGTCGATCCTAAGAATGCTGACAAGGTGTGCAAACTCCAGCGATCCATTTATGGACTGGTGCAAGCATCTCGGAGTTGGAACAAACGTTTTGATGAGGTGATCAAAGCATTTGGGTTTATACAAGTGGTTGGAGAATCTTGTATTTACAAAAAGTGAGTGGGAGCTCTGTGGCGTTTCTAATATTATATGTGGATGACATATTACTGATTGGAAACAACGTAGAGTTTTTGGAGAGCATAAAAGGTTACTTGAATAAAAGTTTCTGTATGAAGGACCTAGGAGAAGCTGCTTACATTCTAGGCATTAAGATCTATAGGGATAGATCAAAACGCCTGATAGGACTTTCACAAAGCACATACCTTGATAAAGTTTTGAAGAGGTTCAAAATGGAACAGTCCAAGAAAGGGTTCTTGCCAGTTCTACAAGGTACGAGATTGAGTAAGACTCAGTGCCCAGCAACTGATGCAGATAGAGAGCATATGCGCTCCGTCCCCTATGCTTCAGCCATAGGTTCTATCATGTATGCGATGTTGTGCACTAGACCGGATGTTAGCCTAGCCATAAGTATGGCAGGTAGGTTCCAGAGTAATCCACGAGTGGATCACTGGACATCGGTCAAGAATATCCTGAAGTACCTGAAAAGGACTAAGGAGATGTTTCTCATGTATGGAGGTGACGAAGAGCTCGCCGTAAAAGGTTACGTCGATGCAAGCTTTGACACAGATCCAGACGACTCTAAGTCGCAAACCGGATACGTATTTATTCTTAATGGGGGTGCGGTAAGCTGGTGCAGTTCCAAACAAAGCTTCGTAGCAGATTCTACATGTGAAGCGGAGTACATGGCTGCCTCGGAGGCGGCTAAGGAGGGTGTGTGGATGAAGCAGTTCATGACGGATCTTGGAGTGGTGCCAAGCGCACTGAATCCAATAACCTTGTTCTGTGATAACACGGGCGCCATTGCCTTAGCAAAGGAACCACGGTTTCACAAGAAGACCAGACACATCAAACGACGCTTCAACCTCATCCGCGACTACGTCGAGGGAGAGGACGTAAACATATGCAAAGTACACATGGATCTGAGTGTAGCAGACCCGCTGACTAAACCTCTTCCACGGCCAAAGCATGATCAACACCAGAACTGTATGGGTGTTAGATTTATTACAATGTAATTCACATGATGATGTGAGGGCTAGATTATTGACTCTAGTGCAAGTGGGAGACTGTTGGAATTATGCCCTAGAGGCAATAATAAATATAGTTATTATTATAATTCCCATATCAAGATAATCGTTCATTATCCATGCTATAATTGTATTGAATGAAGACTCATTTACATGTGTGGATACATAGACAAAACACTGTCCCTAGCAAGCCTCTAGTTGGCTAGCCAGTTGATCAAAGATAGTCAGTGTCTTCTGATTATGAACAAGGTGTTGTTGCTTGATAACTGGATCATGTCATTAGGAGAATCACGTGATGGACTAGACCCAAACTAATAGACGTAGCATGTTGATCGTGTCATTTTGTTGCTACTGTTTTCTGCATGTCAAGTATTTATTCCTATGACCATGAGATCATGTAACTCACTGACACCGGAGGAATGCTTTGTGTGTATCAAACGTCGCAACGTAACTGGGTGACTATAAAGATGCTCTACAGGTATCTCCGAAGGTGTTAGTTGAGTTAGTATGGATCAAGACTGGGATTTGTCACTCCGTGTGACGGAGAGGTATCTCGGGGCCCACTCGGTAATACAACATCACACACAAGCCTTGCAAGCAATGTAACTTAGTGTAAGTTGCGGGATCTTGTATTACGGAACGAGTAAAGAGACTTGCCGGTAAACGAGATTGAAATAGGTATACGGATACTGACGATCGAATCTCGGGCAAGTAACATACCGAAGGACAAAGGGAATGACATACGGGATTATATGAATCCTTGGCACTGAGGTTCAAACGATAAGATCTTCGTAGAATATGTAGGATCCAATATGGGCATCCAGGTCCCGCTATTGGATATTGACCGAGGAGTCTCTCGGGTCATGTCTACATAGTTCTCGAACCCGCAGGGTCTGCACACTTAAGGTTCGACGTTGTTTTATGCGTATTTGAGTTATATGGTTGGTTACCGAATGTTGTTCGGAGTCCCGGATGAGATCACGGACATCGCGAGGGTTTCCGGAATAGTCCGGAAACGAAGATTGATATATAGGATGACCTCATTTGATTACCGGAAGGTTTTCGGAGTTACCGGGAATGTACCGGGAATGACGAATGGGTTCCGGGAGTTCACCGGGGGGGGGGGGGCAACCCACCCCGGGGAAGCCCATAGGCCATAAGGGTGGCGCACCAGCCCTTAGTGGGCTGGTGGGGCAGCCCAAAAGGGCCTTATGCGCCATAGAGATAAAAATCAAAGAGAAAGAAAAAAAGGGAGGTGGGAAGGAAGGGAAGGACTCCCACCCACCAAACCAAGTCCAACTCGGTTTGGGGGGGGGAGCCTTCCCCCCCTTGGACTCGGCCGACCCCCTTGGGGCTCCTTGAGCCCCAAGGCAAGGTCCCCTCCCTCCCACCTATATATACGGAGGTATTGGGGCTGATTTGAGACGACTTTCCCACGGCAGCCCGACCACATACCTCCACGGTTTTTCCTCTAGATCGCGTTTCTGCGGTGCTCGGGCGGAGCCCTGCTGAGACAAGGTCATCACCAACCTCCGGAGCACCGTCACGCTGCCGGAGAACTCTTCTACCTCTCCGTCTCTCTTGCTGGTTCAAGAAGGCCGAGATCATCGTCGAGCTGTACGTGTGCTGAACGCGGAGGTGCCGTCCGTTCGGTACTAGATCGTGGGACTGATCGCGGGATTGTTCGCGGGGCGGATCGAGGGACGTGAGGACGTTCCACTACATCAACCGCGTTCACTAACGCTTCTGCTCTACGATCTACAAGGGTACGTAGATCACTCATCCCCTCTCGTAGATGGACATCACCATGATAGGTCTTCGTGCGCGTAGGAAATTTTTTGTTTCCCATGCGACGTTCCCCAACAATTTGGTAGTTGGCTTATGCTATGAAAGTAGTCCCAAAGGTGATAGGTACCCAAAGAGGATACAAAAAACCCTCTATCTTCATGTGCATTGAGTAGAAAGAGAAGTTTTTATTCCTCTCAATTAGTTATGAGACGTGGAATTGGTAATATTAAGAGTTATGTTAGTAAGGTGTTGCGAATAAAGAAATACTTGTGTTGAAGTTAGTGATTCCCGTAGCATGCACGTATGGTGAACCGCTATGTTAGGACGTCGGAGCATAATTGATCTATTGATTGTCATCCTTTGTGTTGAGGTCGGGATCGCGCGATGGTTAACACCTACCAACCCTTCCCCTAGGAGTATGCGTTTAGCACTTTGTTTCGATTACTAATAAAAACTTTCGCAACAAGTATGTGAGTTCTTCATGACTAATGTGAGTCCATGTTATAGATGCACTTTCACCTTCCACCTTTGTTAGCCTCTCTAGTGTCGCGAAACTTTCGCCGGTACACAAACCCACTACATGCCTTCCTCAAAACAACCACCATATCTACCTACTACGACATTTTCATAGCAATTCCGAGATATATTGCCATGCAACTCCCACCGTTCCGTCTCATGACTTGTTCCGTCACTCTCATATTGCCATTGCATGATCGTAAGATAGCTAGCGAGATGTTTCAATGTCATACGCCAAGCTAGATCGTTGCACATCCCGGTACACTGCCGGAGGCATTTCCGGTAGAGTCATTTCTAAGCTTTGAGCTGTGAGTAAATAAAAGTGTGATGATCATCACTATTAGAGCATTGTCCTATGTGAGGAAAAAAAGAGGCCAAAGAGCTCCTCTTCATTATATAACTTGGCTTGTATATTCCAATGATGGGCTTCCTCAAAATTGCCCTAGCTCTTCGTGAGCAAGAAAGTTGGATGCACACCCACTAGTTCTCCTTTTGAGCTTTCACATACTTATAGCTCTAGTGCATCCTTTGTATGGCAATCCGCACTCATTCACATTGATATCTATTAATGGGCATCTCCATAGCCCTTTGATACGCCGAGTCAATGTGACTGATAACCCACAAGTATAGGGGATTGCAACAATTTTCGAGGGTAGAGTATTCAACCCAAATTTGTTGGTTCGCTGAAGAGGAAGCGAAAGAATATTCTCAAGAATTAGCAGCCGAGTTTGTCTGATTCAACCACACCTGAAATATTAGTGTCTGCAAGAAAAATATCAATAGCAAAGTGGTACGATAACAACGGTGCCAGAAACAATCTGTTGACGACAGACTATTCCTAACTGTTGTATCAATGGCGCCAGTAGGTTGCACGTGAGCGGGTAACTATTCTTCCCCGATAACAGTGTCAGAAAAGATCTTGCAACAAGTAACAGTGAAGTAGGAAGGAACAACAGTAGCAGCAGCAGCAAAGTAATAGCAGTAGCAACAGTAGTAGCAAAGTGGCCCAATCCCTTTTGTAGCAAGGGACAAGCCTGGACAAAGTAACATAGCAAGGACCAGTAGTGAAAGACTCGTAGGAAGTGGATCAGTGATGGATGAGTATAACGGATGTGATTCATCACGTAACAACTATAACACGGAGAGATAAGTAACTAGCTCCCGTTCGTCAATCTAATGTAGGCATGTATTCCGTATGTAGTCATACGTGCTTAGGGAAAAGAACTTGCATGACATCTATTGTCCATCCCTCCCGTGGCAGCGGGGTCCTAATGGAAACTACGAGATATTAAGGTTCTCCTTTTAATAAAGAACCGGACCAACGTATTAACACATGGTGAATACATGAACTCCTCATACTATGGTCATCTCCGCGAGTGGTTCCGGCTATTGTCACTCCGGGGTTGCCGGATCATAACACATAGTAGGTGATTACAACTTGCAAGATAGGATCTAAAACACACATATATTGGCGACAACATAATAGGTTCAGATCTGAAATCATGGCACTCGGGCCCTAGTGACAAGCATTAAGCATAGCCAAGTAGTAGCAACATCAATCTAGAACATAGTGGATACTAGGTATCAATCCCCGTCGAAAACTAACTCGATTACATGATAGATCTCATCCAACTCATCACCATCCAGTAAGCCTACGATGAGATTACTCACGAACGATGAAGAGCATCATGGAATTGTCGATGGAGGAAGGTTGATGATGACGATGGCGACAATTTCCCCTCTCCGGAGCCCGAGACAGACTCCAGATCTGCCCTCGAGATGAAGAATAGGAGGTGGCGGCGCGTCCGTATCGTAAAACGCGATGAAACCTTCTCTCTGATTTTTTTTCCGGGCGAGACGGAATAAATAGAGCTGAGTTTGGAGGCGGTGGTGCCACGTGGGCCCCACAAGCCCTCACGGCGCGGCCTAGGGGGGTGGCCACAGCCTGTGGGCTTGTGGCCCACTCGCACGCCCCCTCCGGTGGATCTTTGCGCATGTATTTTTCTTTTATTCCAGAAAAATTCTCCGTAAATTTTTAGGACATTCCGAGAACTTTTATTTCTGCACAAAAACAACACCATGGCAATTCTGCTGAAAACAGCGTTAGTCCGGGTTAGTTCCATTCAAATCATGCAAATTAGAGTCCAAAACAAGGGCAAAAGAGTTCAGAAAAGTAGATAAGACGGAGACGTATCAACTCCCCCAAGCTTAAAGCCTTGCATGTCCTCAAGCAATTCAGTTGACAAACTGAAAGAGACAAAAGAAAAACTTTGACGAACTCTGTTTGATCTTGTTGTTGCAACTATGTCTAACTCATATCAAGCGTTTCAGCAAGATCACAAGCAAACCACATAAGCAAATGACATCTAGGTCTCACGGTAAACTCATATCAATGGCATAATCAACTAGCGAGCAAATAATAATAAGCCTCAAATGTCAACACTTCAATCAAGACAACATGAAGAAGTACGAATAGATGGTATCTTGCTAGCTCTTTGTGAGACCGCAAAACATAAATGCAGAGCACCTTCAAAGACCAAGGGCTGACTAAACATTGTAATTCAAGGCAATGAAGATCCAGTCATAGTCATACTCAAAACAGTTAAAAGCAAAGCATAAAAATGACAGAGGTGCTCTCTAATTGGTGCTTTTGTAAGAGGAGGATGACTCAACAGGAACATAAATAGATAGGCCCTTTGCAGAGGGAAGCATTGATTTGTAGAGGTGCTAGAGCTCAAGCTTTGAAAACAGAGATAATAATTTTGGGTGGCATGCTTTCATTGTCAACGCAATGACTAAGAGTTGTCAACATCTTCCACGATACACATGCTATAGGCGGTTCCCAAACAGAAAAGTAAAGTTTTGACTCCTGCACCACCAATCAATCACACTCCACGGCTAGCGGAATCCTCGGGTACCGTCCATACCAACATCAATCCTGGGGGAATTTTTTTTGCAATTATCTTTTCGATTTGAGTATGGAACTGGGAATTCCAATTGCCAGCCCCTTTCTCATGAATGATAGTGAATAAACACATATCGAGGATAACACGCCTAGCATGGAAGATACCAATAGCCCCCTGTCACCACATGAGCGGTTCGGGCATGCGAAACAAAATATTTCTTGAAGGTTTAGAGAGTGGCACATGCAAATTTACTTGGAACGGCAGGTAGATACCGCACATAGGTAGGTATGGTGGACTCATATGGAACAACTTTGGGTTTATGGAGGTGGATGCACAAGCAGTATTCTCGTTTAGTACAAGTGAAGGCTAGCAAAAGACTGGGAAGCGAGCAACTAGAGAGCGACAATAGTCATCAAAATGCATTGAGATTAACTAACGTTGAGTGCAAGCATGAGTAGGACATAAATCACCATGAACATGAACATCATAGAGGCTATGTTGATTTTGTTTCAACTACATGCGTGAACATGTGCCAAGTCAAGCCACTTGAAACATTCAAAGGAGGATACCATCCTATCATACTACATCATAGTCATCTCAACATTCATGTTGGCAACCAAGACAAACCATTATAAGCTCCTAGCTAAGTAAGCATGGCATAAGCAACTATGATCTCTAAGTTGTCATTGCAAACATGTTTCTCTCACAACAAAGCTGAACTAGGAATAATGAGCTAGTCATATTTACAAAAACAAAATAGATCGAGTTCATACGAGCTTTTCCAGGCTCAGTCACTTCATCATATATCGTCATTATTGCCTTTCACTTGCACGACCGAACGATGTGAACAATAATAAGCGTGCTCGTGCATTGGACTACAGCTGGAATCTGCAGGCAAACAAAAAGGAGAAGACAAAGTAATATGGCTCTTTGAAAGCTAAACAGGTATGCATGCAAGAGCCACTAAACATTGTAACCAATATCTTCTACCTTGACCCAAAAAAAAAGAAAACTACTTACACGGGAAAGCTCCCAACAAGCAAAAGAAGAAAAAGAAAATCTTTTTGGTTTTTCTCAAACTAGACAGACACACAAAAAGAAAACGAGAAAAAGAAAATAAACTAGCATGGATGATACAGTGGCAAAGTGTGAACACCGGCTAACAAAGTGAAAGCATAAGAGAGAATGTAAAGTCGGTGAGAGCACGTACTCCCCCAAGCTTAGGCTTTTGGCCTAAGTTGGTCTACTCCCAAGGATGGTCCTAGCGAAACCCAAAATCATAATGGGGGTTATACGGGAGCGCTGCTGCCACTGCCTGAATAGCTGCCTCATGGAGACGAGAAGCCTTTGCCTCCCTCTCATACTCCTCTGCCTCTCCTCTGGTTATGTAATATCTCCGTTTTACGTGTAAGTCAAAGAAGGCAGGAGTAGGAAGGGTAATATGGAAAACACGCTGTCGGTTAAATATCAAACGGCATAGGAGGGATTCTTCATCCCTCTCAAGGAACAGATAGCGTGTCCAAAGTTGTCAGAATCGTGACTCAAGTCTTAGAATCTTACGATCTTACGATCCAAAATAGCCCCTCCGATTCTACGATTTTGGTCATAGAATCTAAGTTTCTACGATCCTGATAGTTAAGATTATATGATTCACAATCCTAGCAACGGAGCTCCGATCCGATTCAGAATCGCGATTCTGACAACTTTGAGCGTGTCAAAGCGACGCGGTATAGAAAACCTGTATGGAGTCGGGGATCTCCTTCGCGGATGGGTACTCCAAGAAAATTTGCTATGCGAGTAGCATAGATCCCACCAAAGAAAGCCCCTTCATTAGCATTCTTATTCAGCCTCCTTGCTATTTGTAACATCCCAATTTTCTTAAATTCGGATGTTAATAGATCATTCATATGCATCTCATATTTCTATGCATTATTGTGTCCTTCTGAAAATTTTTATTCATTATGTGACTGCGGGCAATTTACTGGAGTGGAGATAATATGACTTCTCCCCTGTGAGTTAGAGTCACCAATTTGGTTTTGCAAATTTTCTAAACTCCGAATTATTTTTTTGAGTTTTTCAATCGCGTTGTGTGACCTATTGCATAAAACTCATTTTCGAAAGTTTGCATTAGGTGGAACTAGGGTTCCCATAGGTATTGTATGTATATGTATATATATATATATATATATATATATTAGTTGTATATATTATTCTGTTTTCCTAAGTATTCTAGTGTACATATATATATTAGTGCATATTTTTCTAGTATTTTTTAGCTAGGAAATATATTTTATTTTTTCTTTTTGCTGCTGTTTGTTCTTTTTCAAAAAAAAGGGAACCGGCCAGGCCGAGCCAAAGGGCTCAGCCCAGCCATGCACGTCAAGCAGCCATGCACGCACGTGCTAGCATGCTCCACCGAGGCCACGGCCCCTGGAGAGAGCTCTCTCTCCCCCACGTCTCTTTTCTTTTCTCTCTCTCCCCGTTTCCTCTCCTCTCCTCTCTTTCTTTCCGAGGCACCGAACCGAGCCTAGAAAACCAGCGGGTTCCTTCCTCCCAGTACTCTCTCTCTTCCCTTAACTCCCCCACCGCCTCCCTCTCTCTGCTCGAGCCCTCTCTCTCTCCCCACGCGATCTTCTCCTCCCCCCCTTTCCTTTTCTCCACCAGAGACCGAGACTGACCCTTCTCTCCCGCGATCTCTTTCCCCGTTCTCCCTCTCCTTCCTTAGCTACCACCCCCACCTAGCCTATATAAAGCCCTACCCCCCGGAGACCCCGTTCCCAACCCTAGCCGCCACCGCCGCCACGCCCCCTCGCCGCCTGAAGCCTCGCCGCTGCAGCAGCAGCCCGAGGCTGCGCCACCTCTCGGCCTCGCCTGGGAGAGCCTTCCCCGACCCCCCTTCACTCCGCTGCCGCCTCCCCCTCGGAGGAGCACCCCGCCGCCGCCTCCCCGAAGCCTCCAACCCCGCCCCGGAGCTCCTCCCTCGCCGGCAGCGACGTCCCTCGCCGGTGCAAGCTTCTGCAGCAGGTAGCTATCCCTCTCCCTCTCTCTAGTTTGCATGCATTCGTTTCTAGCCTTTAGATCTCCATGCAATGGCTAGGACTAGAACACTAGTACCCCTTCGGTTTATTCCAGAAAACCAGTAGGTTCTTTTAGTCACTTATGAATTAACCGGCGACTTTGGTAGCCTTAGGCCGTTTGCCCGAAGTCACGAAACAAACAGCCCCGCAGCCACTAATAGCTTGCCACGTGTACATCTCTTCTAGCACTAGTAGTATTGTATCTTTCTGTCCAAATCACAAAAACAGAAACTTTCAATTTTGTTTTGGCCACAACTTTTTATCCCTAAGTCCAATGACATTGATTATTTTTCCAGTAGTTTTTAAAAACATATAATTTGTCTATATTTGAATTTGTTTAATATAAGTTAGAGCAGAATTAGTTTAAACACTGTTTTGCCTATTCCAGGAGTTTGAAAAATGATATTGAGTTGATTCTTTTTGCTACTGTTTTCTAGTGATAAAATCTTACTGTGGTAGAATTTTCAGAATTTTTAAAGTATTTTTACTGGTGTTTTCAACAGAAACAAGTTTCTGCCATACCGGCGCGCGATAAATTCTTTTGCGTAGCCTTTCGCAAATCATTGCATGTGATGTTATTTTTTGCTTGTGGCATGATTGAATTGCTTATGGTGTGATTTGTGTTTGTATCGGTAGATCATCCGGAGTGCGAAGCGTGTTACTTAGAGACGCTCGAGCAGGACAACTATCATCAAGGCAAGTCATCTTTGATCATGTTATTTTACCTATGTTTTCAATGCATAGTAGATCACCTTCTTTGCCCAATTGCATGCTGCCTAGGTACTTGGAAACTTTAGCATAAGATGTAGTATCATGTGGTAGGAACACAACAACCCCGACACTGGCCCCGGGACGACAATGTTATATTTGCTATGCTTGAGTAGACGGGTTATCGGTCGAGTGTATACCACGAGTGATGCGAGGTTGATATAATAATCAAGACCGGACTAAGACAAGATTTTCAAGACCTTGGACGCAATGCAACTCTGGGTGAAGGACGGTTGATCGGCTCCCTGGAAAACCCAGTGGATGCCCGGGATGCTGGAGAGGCCATGTCATCCTGCGGAAAGCTTCACCCAGGCTCGAAGAGACGGACGGAGACTTCAAGACTCAAGGCTTACCTGCACAGCCACAAGTCATTATGGGCTCTGGCTTGGTTGGACAACGTGGCGACTCTGGACAGGCGGTGCTAGTAGATGTAGACGAACGGTAGGAATGGATGGGCACCGACAGGGATTCAGAGGGACCCGTTCAAAGACCATGTTTTGATCATCCGGTCTTCAAACACCCTGAAGTGCGAGGACATACACGGAGGCGATCAAATCTTGTGGGGAACGTGTGCAAAACTCTGCAGAGTACTCAACCTAATCGATTAGCCGTGTCCACGGTCATGGACAACTTGAGCCGAAGGCATTGATTTTCCCCTGAACTCTCGACACAACTTAATAATGATCGGGTGTTAACAACTATTCGGGTACGAGAACTGGTTGGCGGAACCATCTCGTTAACAACAAACATTGTAGTAAATTTTGCTTTCAACCCCTTTTGTTGTAGGATAAAACTGGCTTTATGCAAAACTTAGCTCCACCGGCCAAATATGAATGTAGAGATAGTTGATATTTATTTTACTCCCTCTCTTTGATGATTTGCCGGCATATTCAATATGCTGACCTACACGGCTGCAACGTATCATGTTGCAGAGTACTTTTCCGACCAGGAGTGAGGCTACGATCTATGCTCAGCGACATGCCCTTGGAGTCGGATGGACTCGTCTACCTGATGCTTCCGCTAGTCTTCGTTAGATATCTCAAGAGATGGCCTTCAACCACTTTATTGTAATCCTTTATTGTAATAAAGTACTCTTTATGATATTTCGATTAATAAAGCTGTGTGATTGCACTCTTGAATATATACATTATGTACTGTGTGTGTACCAGCATGATCTTGGGATGGTACAGAAACACCAGAGGCTTGACTCGTTGAGTCGGGTCGCTACAGAAATGGTATTCAGAGCACACGCTGACCTTAGGATGTAACCTCTAGGAATGGAAAAGCCTTAGGAAGAAAACTATTTTCTCTTATATCTTCTATTTCCTCTTCAGATCATTTCTAACTTCTCTCCGATTTTTCCAATGTTTAGATGGCCACCTTCATCCCTGTTAAGTTCACGGAGTTTTGCCAGCCCGACACCACTATGCCATTCGGAAAGGAGCTGGTGCAGATCACCAAGGATTTGAGGATTGCTGTGCCGTCTATCACAGGGAAGCCAACTTCGTCTTACCCGGAGGATTCACGCTACAGGATCGAGGTGCACATTCTCGGAAGGACATTCCAGCCGCGCACTGAGCCGATGGATTTCAAGTTCATCGCACCCAACTGGATTCTTGGAAGGGACATGGCGATCCATTGTGCCCTCGGACGTATCAAGGATGAATACAAAGGCTGCCCTATTTCTCCAGACCTATTCGCCGTATCCCGGAGAAATGAAGACGGAGATATCATCTCAAGCAAGACCAATGACGCTCTCTTGTCTTATGCCCAGACCTTGGAAAAACACAGCGGAACTCTGGAGTATCACGCGATCAAGGACGCCAGGAAGATCAAGCAACTGTCACTCCGTGAGCTTGAACTTGAAGATGCAGCCCGGGAAGCCCACTATGAGCATGAGCTGGAAGTGAAGGACTTTCTGGAGCGGATCGAGAAGCTGAAGACTCGAGTTGCATACCTCGAGGAGGAACTGGACATGGGCGAGAACCTTCATCCCGAAGGAGACGTAGCCACCGTGATCAGCAACGACGAGGACTATGAAGAAAGCTCCACTGAAGGACCCGACACCATGCTATTCTGAGGAGGACACTTAGACTAGACCACCAAATTTACTTTATCGTTTTACGTTTTAGGCCGATGTTTAGGATTATCGAATTTTGTATCCTTGTGTGAACCTTTGTGATGATATTGAATGAAATGTGTGGTGTGATAATTGTGTGTTGCATTCATATGGGTAGTGTAATTCCTCTTAGACCATTGTTCTATGCTAATCTCACCCCTCTACAAACATCAGATGCCTCCGAGATGCGCCCCTGAGTCCAACTTTCCACCGGAACTCACCCAGTTGGTCCAGCAACAAAACACCCTGATGCAGCTGATCATCCAGAACCAGAACAATAACAACAACCGTCCCCCACCCCAGGCTGACAATCTCACCCGTTTTCTGAGGTTGAACCCTCCAACTTTCTCCAGCAGCATTGAGCCCATTGTGGCAGATGATTGGCTTCGCAAGATGGAGCGTGAACTCATCACCGCTGGTTGTTCTGAAGCTGAGAAGGTGTGTTTTGCCGCGCATCAACTTGAAGGCCCTGCAGCTGCTTGGTGGGAGAACTACACCACCACTTATCCCATTGCTGGAGTCACTTGGGAGCAATTCAAGCAAGCCTTCCGCACCGCGCATGTCTCAGCTGGTGCAATGAGTCTGAAGAAGCGTGAGTTTCCCAACTTACGCCAGGGGAATCGCACTGTGGCCCAGTACGTTGATGATTTCAGCATGCTTGCCCATTATGCACCTGGAGATGTGGCCGATGATGCGGCCAAGCAGGAAAAGTTCTTGGAAGGACTGAATGATGAGCTGAGCATTCAGTTGACGGTAGCCACTTTCAACAACTACCAGGAGCTGGTTGATAAGGCCCTCATCTTGGAGGGGAAACACCAGCAGATGGAGAACCGCAAGCGAAAGTATGGGGTTGGAAAGTTCAACTCCGGCACTCAGCAGAAGCCTCGCTACACCCCCTACTCAGGGAATACCGGGACTGGATCCGGTAAGTTTGGTGGACACGTTCAGCATAACCACCCTGTGCACAACCATGGAGGCCACAACCATGGAGGAAATGGGAACCACCGCAACAACAGCAACTTCAAGAATGGCGGTTCTGGCACTCAGCAGCAATCAGCTCCAGCTCAGAAGGATCTGACTCACATCACATGCTTCAAGTGTCAGAAGACGGGACACTATGCCACTGATTATCCCCAGAACAAGCAGGGAAATGGAAACGGCAACGACAACTCTGCAGCAAAGAAACCCAATCCTTTTCCTCGAGCTCAGGTGAACCACCTTGATGTGGAGGAGGTCTATGATCATCCCGATACTGTGGTCGGTAAGTTTTTGCTAAACTCACATCCAGTATTGGTACTTTTTGATTCTGGTGCAACGCATTCATTCATATCAAGGGTAGTTGTGGAAAAGTATAATTTGCCAACTAGAACCCTCAGCCAACCTATTAAGGTCAGTTCCCCAGGAGGATGACGACAGCCGGGATAGGATGCCATGCTTTGAGTCTCAACATCGGGAACCATAATTTTCCCACCGACGTCATCGTATTAGAGTCCCAGGGATTGGATGTAATCCTAGGCATGGATTGGTTGGCCAAGTATGAAGGGAATATCGACTGTGCCCTTAAGTCTATTTTGCTCACCACCCCCGAGCAGAAGCGGATTAAGTACGTGTCTCAGCGCCCGACACGGAGTAAGCGAGTAAACTCTCTCACGGGAGTAGTCCAGGAGGAAGTACCGATTGTACATGAGTACCTAGATGTATTTCCGGAGGAATTGCCGGGCATGCCACCCGATAGAGAGATTGAGTTCTTGATTGAGCTATTACCCGGAACAGCACCGATATCCAAGAGACCTTATCGGAAGCCCGCAAATGACTTGATAGAAATCAAGAAGCAAATTAAGGAGTTATTGGACAAAGGGTATATTCGCCCAAGTTCTTCACCTTGGGGAACCCCAGTGCTCTTGGTTGAAAAGAAGGACAAGTCCTTGAGAATGGTTGTCGATTATCGTGCATTGAACGATGTGACCATCAAGAACAAGTACCCCTTGCCGATGATCAACGATCTGTTCGATTAGTTAGGTTGAGCTCGCGTATTCTCAAAGATCAATCTTCGATCCGGGTATCATCAGTTGAAGATTCGTGAACAGGATATACCCAAGACAGCCTTTACCACTCGGTACGGCTTGTATGAGTACACGGTCATGTCATTTGGACTAACCAATGCTCCGGCATACTTTATGAATCTGATGAACAAGGTATTTATGGAATACTTGGACAAGTTTGTCGTGGTGTTCATCGATGACATACTGATATTCTCCAAGAACGAAGAGGAACACAAGGAACATCTGCGTCTAGTTCTGGAGAAGCTTCGAGAGCATAAGCAATATGCAAAGTTTAGCAAATGTGAGTTTTGGTTGAAGGAAGTCGGATTTCTCGGACACGTCATCTCAGGAGAAGGCATAGTAGTGGACCCTGCCAAGGTCGCAGCTGTCACCGAATGGGTAGCACCCACTTCAGTCAAGGAGATCCGCAGTTTCCTCGGACTTGCCGGATATTACCGGAGGTTCATTGAGAATTTCTCAAAGATTGCCAAGCCCATGACAGAGTTGTTGAAGAAGGAATCCAAGTATATTTGGACTGAGGAATGTGAAACCAGTTTTCAAGAGCTGAAGAAACGTCTTGTTACAGCCCCAGGGCTGATATTGCCGAACATTCGGAAGGATTTCCAGGTTTATTGTGACGCTTCTCGTCAAGGACTCGGAGGAGTGCTCATGCAAGAAGGCAAAGTTGTAGCCTATGCATCCAGACAGCTCAGACCTCATGAGTTGAATTATGCCACACATGACTTGGAACTAGCAGCCGTAGTGCACGCTCTCAAGACCTGGAGACATTTCCTGATCGGAAATAGTTTTGATGTTTACACTGATCACAAGAGCCTGAAATATATCTTCACGCAGAAGGAGTTGAACCTCAGACAGAGGTGATGGCTAGAGTTGATCAAGGACTATGACATGAGATTGCATTATCACCCAGGCAAGGCAAATGTTGTAGCCGATGCGTTGAGCCGCAAGAGTTATGTGAACACGCTCACAGCGGGAGGATTACCCCAGGAGTTAGTCGATGATCTCCGAGAGCTCAAATTGGAGATAGTTCCAAGAGGATTTGTTGCCACCTTGGAAATTCAGTCTACTTTGACGGAAAAGATCCGTGAAGCACAGAAAGCTGACAGGGAGATAGCTGAGATTAAGGAGAAAATGGAAGACGGGAAAGCTAAAGGTTTTCGTGAGGATGAACACGGAACTTTATGGTTTGAGGATCGCATCTATGTGCCCAATGATCCCGAACTCAGGAAGTTGATACTTCAGGAGGCTCATGATTCCCCGTACTCAATACACCCCAGTAACACCAAGATGTATCTGGATCTGAAAGAAAGTTTCTGGTGGACAGGATTGAAGAAAGACATTGTGAGTTCGTAGCAATATGCGATGTTTGTCAGCGAGTAAAAGCCGAGCATCAGAAGCCAGCAGGTTTGCTCCAACCTCTGCCGATACCCGAATGGAAATGGGAAAATCTTGGTATGGACTTCATCACAGGATTACCCAGGACTCGTTCCGGCTATGATTCTATTTGGGTTGTGGTCGATCGTTTGACCAAGGTAGCTCACTTCATTCCGGTGAAGACTACTTACACGAGTGCCAAGCTGGCCAAGATATATATGACGAGGATCGTCTGTCTGCACGGAGTACCGAAGAGCATTGTGTCCGATAGAGGGACTCAGTTCACATCAAAATTTTGGCACCAACTGCATGAAACCTTGGGAACGAGATTGGAGTTCAGCACATCATTTCACCCGCAGACAGATGGACAGATCGAGAGACTTAATCAGATTTTGGAAGACATGTTGAGAGCTTGCGCACTAGACTATGGGTCTAGTTGGGATGACAATTTACCGTATGCCGAGTTCTCATACAACAACAGTTACCAGACCAGTCTGAAGATGGCCCCTTTCGAAGCTCTATACGGAAGGAGGTGCAGAACACCGTTGATGTGGGATGGAGTTGGAGACCGACAACTTTTTGGTCCCGACCTCCTCCGAGATTCTGAAGAGAAGGTCAAGCTTATTCGTGACCGACTCAAGATAGCTCAGTCCAGGCAGAAGAGTTATGCCGACAGCAAACGCAAGGAAGTAACGTACGAAGTGGGAGATCGAGCATATCTTCGGGTGTCTCCACTTCGAGGAATCAAGAGATTCGGTGTGAAAGGAAAATTAGCACCACGTTTCATTGGCCCCTACAAAATTCTTGAACGTAGAGGCGAAGTTGCATACAAACTGGAACTGCCGGAAGGATTGTCCGGAGTTCATGATGTCTTCCATGTTTCCTAGTTGAAGAAATGCCACGCTGAGATGGCCGATGTTCCGTTGAGAGATACAGTGCCCCTAGAGGCCATACAGCTTGACAGTGATATGACATATGAGGAGAAACCCGTACGGATTCTCGAGACTGCCAATAGAGTTACCCGTAGCAAGATCATCAAGTTCTGCAAGGTGTTGTGGAGCCACCACACCGAGGAAGAAGCCACCTGGGAACGAGAAGAGGATCTTCGTCGAGACCACCCGCACCTATTTTCTAGCCAACCCGAATCTCGAGGGCGAGATTCATCTTAAGGTGGGTAGGTTTGTAACATCCCAATTTTCTTAAATTCGGATGTTAATAGATCATTCATATGCATCTCATATTTCTATGCATTATTGTGTCCTTCTGAAAATTTTTATTCATTATGTGACTGCGGGCAATTTACTGGAGTGGAGATAATATGACTTCTCCCCTGTGAGTTAAAGTCACCAATTTGGTTTTGCAAATTTTCTAAACTCCGAATTATTTTTTTGAGTTTTTCAATCGCGTTGTGTGACCTATTGCATAAAACTCATTTTCGAAAGTTTGCATTAGGTGGAACTAGGGTTCCCATAGGTATTGTATGTATATGTATATATATATAAAAAATATATATATATATTAGTTGTATATATTATTCTGTTTTCCTAAGTATTCTAGTGTACATATATATATTAGTGCATATTTTTCTAGTATTTTTTAGCTAGGAAATATATTTTATTTTTTCTTTTTGCTGCTGTTTGTTCTTTTTCAAAAAAAAAGGGAACCGACCAGGCCGAGCCAAAGGGCTCAGCCCAGCCATGCACGTCAAGCAGCCATGCACGCACGTGCTAGCATGCTCCACCGAGGCCACGGCCCCTGGAGAGAGCTCTCTCTCCCCCACGTCTCTTTTCTTTTCTCTCTCTCTCCCGTTTCCTCTCCTCTCCTCTCCTCTCCTCTCTTTCTTTCCCAGGCACCGAACCGAGCCCAGAAAACCAGCGGGTTCCTTCCTCCCAGTACTCTCTCTCTTCCCTTAACTCCCCCACCGCCTCCCTCTCTCTGCCGCACCCTGCTCGAGCCCTCTCTCTCTCCCCCACGCGATCTTCTCCTCCCTCCCTTTCCTTTTCTCCACCAGAGACCAAGACCCACCCTTCTCTCCCGCGATCTCTTTCCCCGTTCTCCCTCTCCTTCCTTAGCTACCACCCCACCTAGCCTATATAAAGCCCCACCCCCCGGAGACCCCGTTCCCAACCCTAGCCGCCACCGCCGCCACGCCCCCTCGCCGCCCGAAGCCTCGCCGGTGCAGCAGCAGCCCGAGGCTACGCCACCTCTCGGCCTCGCCTGGGAGAGCCTTCCCCGACCCCCCTTCACTCCACCGCCGCCTCCCCCTCGGAGGAGCACCCCGCCGCCGCCTCCCCGAAACCTCCAACCCCGCCCGGAGCTCCTCCCTCGCCGGCAGCGACGTCCCTCGCCGGTGCAAGCTTCTGCAGCAGGTAGCTATCCCTCTCTCTCTCTAGTTTGCATGGATTCGTTTCTAGCCTTTAGATCTCCATGCAATGGCTAGGATTAGAACACTAGTACCCCTTCGGTTTATTCTAGAAAACCAGTAGGTTCTTTTAGTCACTTATGAATTAACCGGCGACTTTGCTAGCCTTAGGCCGTTTGCCCGAAGTCACGAAACAAACAGCCCCGCAGCCACTAATAGCTTGCCACGTGTACATCTCTTCTAGCACTAGTAGTATTGTATCTTTCTATCCAGATTACAAAAACAGAAACTTTCAATTTTGTTTTGGCCACAACTTTTTATCCCTAAGTCCAATGACATTGATTATTTTTCCAGTAGCTCACAAATTTCCTGTAGTTTTTAAAAACATATAATTTGTCTATGTTTGAATTTTTTTTAATATAAGTTAGAGCAGAATTAGTTTAAACACTGTTTTGCCTATTCCAGGAGTTTGAAAAATGATATTGAGTTGATTATTTTTGCTACTGTTTTCTAGTGATAAGATCTTACTGTGGTAGAATTGTCAGAATTTTTAAAGTACTTTTACTGGTGTTTTCAACAGAAACAAGTTTCTGCCATACCGGCGCGCGATAAATTCTTTTGCGTAGTCTCTCGCAAATCATTGCATGTGATGTTATTTTTTGCTTGTGGCATGATTGAATTGCTTATGGTGTGCTTTGTGTTTGTATCGGTAGATCATCCGGAGTGCGAAGCGTGTTACTTAGAGACGCTCGAGCAGGACAATTATAATCAAGGCAAGTCATCTTTGATCATGTTATTTTACCTATGTTTTCAATGCATAGTAGATCACCTTCTTTGCCCAATTGCATGCTGCCTAGGTACTTGGAAACTTTAGCATAAGATGTAGTATCATGTGGTAGGAACACAACAACCCCGACACTGGCCCCGGGACGACAATGTTATATTTGCTATGCTTGAGTAGACGGGTTATCAGTCGAGTGTATACCACGAGTGATGCGAGGTTGATATAATAATCAAGACCGGACTAAGACAAGATTTTCAAGACCTTGGACGCAATGCAACTCTGGGTGAAGGACGGTTGATCGGCTCCCTGGAAAACCTAGTGGATGCCCGGGATGCTGGAGAGGCCATGTCATCCTGCGGAAAGCTTCACCCAGGCTCGAAGAGATGGACGGAGACTTCAAGACTCAAGGCTTACCTGCACAACCACAAGTCATTATGGGCTCTGGCTTGGTTGGACAACGTGGCGACTCTGGACAGGCGGTGCTAACAGATGTAGACGAACGGTAGGAATGGATGGGCACCGACAGGGATTCAGAGGGACCCGTTGAAAGACCATGTTTTGATCATCCGGTCTTCAAACACCCTGAAGTGCGAGGACATACACGGAGGCGATCAAATCTTGTGGGGAACGTGTGCAAAACTCTGCAGAGTACTCAACCTAATCGATTAGCCGTGTCCACGGTCATGGACAACTTGAGCCGAAGGCATTTATTTTCCCCTGAACTCTCGACACAACTTAATAATGATGTGGGTGTTAACAACTATTCGGGTACGAGAACTGGTTGGCGGAACCATCTCGTTAACAACAAACATTGTAGTAAATTTTGCTTTCAACCCCTTTTGTTGTAGGATAAAACTGGCTTTATGCAAAACTTAGCTCCACCGGCCAAATATGCATGTAGAGATAGTTGATATTTATTTTACTCCCTCTCTTTGATGATTTGCCGGCATATTCAATATGCTGACCTACACGGCTGCAACGTATCATGTTGCAGAGTACTTTTCCGACCAGGAGTGAGGCTACGATCTACGCTCAGCGACATGCCCTTGGAGTCGGATGGACTCGTCTACCTGATGCTTCCGCTAGTCTTCGTTAGATGTCTCAAGAGATGGCCTTCAGCCACATTATTGTAATCCTTTATTGTAATAAAGTACTCTTTATGAGATTTCGATTAATAAAGTTGTGTGATTGCCCTCTTGAATATATACATTATGTACTGTGTGTGTACTAGCATGATCTTGGGATGGTACGGAAACACCAGAGGCTTGACTCGTTGAGTCGGGTCGCTACACTATTATAGCTCCTGCCGCGGCAACAAAAGTCCTTCCTTAGCGCTTAGGAATTCTTCTTGTTACTTCTTTGGTTTGCGTCGGTTTTTCCCTTGAAGAGGAAAGGGTGATACAGCACAGGAGCAGTAAGTATTTCCCTTAGTTTGAGAACCAAGGTATCGATCCAGAAGGAGGGCTCGTCAAGTCCAGAGTACCTGCGCAAACACAAACAAGCTTGCACCCAACACTTCAAAGGGGTTGTCAATCCCTTCAAGATTGTTTGAAAAGTGAGATCTCAAGGCGGAAATTGAAACGAAGTAAAAAGTGTAAGGCTGAAAATATGGTGTGGAGTAGACCCTGGGGGCCATAGTGTTCAGTAGAGGCTTCTCTCATAATAGCAAATATCACGGTGGGTGAACAAATTACTGTCGAGCAATTCATAGAACCGCGCAAAGTCATGACGATATCTAAGGCAATGATCATACATATAGGCATCACGTCCGAGACAAGTAGACCGATACTTTCTGCATCTACTACTATTACTCCACACATCGACCGCTATCCAGCATGCATCTAGTGTATTGAGTTCATGACGAACAGAGTAACGCCTTAAGCAAGATGACATGATGTAGAGGGATAATCTCAAATCAATGATGAAAACACCATCTTTTTACCCTTGATGGCAACAACATGATGCGTGCCTCGCGACCCCTTCTGTCACTGGGTGAGGTCACCGCACGGTATAAACCCAAAACCAAGCACTTCTCCCATTGCAAGAATCATAGATCTAGTTGGCCAGACAAAACCCACAACTTGAAGAGAATTACAAGGATATGAAATCATGCATAAGAGAGATCAGAAGAAACTCAAATAAGATTCATAGATAATCTGATCATAAATCCACAGTTCATCGGATCTCGACAAACATGCCGCAAAAGAAGATTACATCGGATAGATCTCCATGAAGATCATGGAGAACTTTGTATTGAAGATCCAAGAGAGAGAAGAAGCCATCTAGTTACTAGCTATGGACCCGCAGGTCTATGGTGAACTACTCACGCATCATCGGAGAGGTCATGGTGTTGATAAAGAAGCCCTCCGTGTCCGAATCCCCCCTCCGGCAGGGCACCAGGACGTGCCCGAGATGGGATCTTGCGGAGACAGAAGCTTGCGGCGGTGGAAAAGTACTTTCGATGATCACCTAATTATTTTGGGATTTTGAGGGAGTTTATAGGCGCAACCCCTAGGTCAAGGGGCGCTCAGGGGGCCTACAAGCTTGGATGGTGCGGCCTCCCCCTGGCCGCTGGGTGGGGGCTTGTGGGGCCCCTGGGGCTCCCTCGCCTTGGCTCCCAAGCTTCCCGATCTTCTTCCGTTCTAGAAAAAATCTTTTCGGGGATTTTCTTCCGCTTGGACTCCGTTTCAAAATCTCCTCTGAAAGGGGTAAAAACATGGAAAAAACAGGAACTTGCACTTGGCACCGTGTTAATAAGTTAGTCCGAAAAAATATACAAAAGGCATGCAAAACATCCAAAGTTTGACAAGATAATAGCATGAAACCATAAAAAATTATAGATATGTTGGAGACGTATCAAGCATCCCCAAGCTTAACTCCTGCTCGTCCTCGAGTAGGGAAGTGATAAAGAATGAATTTTTGATGTGGAATGCTACATAGTATAGTTGTCCTTTGCAACTTCTTTCACGTGGCATGAATGTTCAGATCCGTAAGATTCAAAACAATAGTTTGCTATTGACATGAAAATAGTATTACTTAAAGAAAACTAGCAAAGTAATCATGAACTTTCAAAATAACAAGGCCAAAGAAAGTTATTCCTACAAAATCATATAGTCTGGCTATGCTCCATCATCCTCACACAACTAATGTAAATCATGCACAACCCCAATATTGGCCAAGTAATTGTTTTCGCACTCTTACTTTCTCAAACTTTTTATAACTATCATGCAATACATGAGGGCGAGCCATGGGTATAGCATTATAGGTGGAATAGAGTGTGGTGGTGGTTGTGGGACAAAAAGGAGGAGATAGTCACATTGACTCGGCGTATCAATAGGCTATGGAGATGCCCATTAATAGATATCAATGTGAATTAGTAGGGATTTCCATACAAAGGATGCACTAGAGCTATAAGTATGTGAAAGCTCAAAAGGAGAACTAGTGGGTGTGCATCCAACTTGCTTGCTCACGAAGACCTAGGGCAATTTTGGGGAAGCCCATCATTGGAATATACAAGCCAAGTTATATAATGAAGATTCCCACTAGCATATGGTAGTGACAAAGCAAGAAGCTCTCAATCATGAAGAACATGGTGCTATCATGAAGCACAAGTGTGGAAAAAGATAGTAGCATTGTCCCTTCCCTCTTTTTCTCTTTTTTTTCATTTGGGCTCTTAGGCCTCTTTTTTTCTCTTTTTTTTGTTTTTTTGGGCTCTTTGGCCTTTTTTTATTTCCTCACATGGGACAATGGTCTAATAATGATGATCATCACACTTTTATTGACTCACAGCTCAAAGATCACAATGATGATGACTCCATAGGAAATGCCTCCGGTAGTGCACCGGGATGTGCAACGATCTAGCATGGCGTATGACGTTGAAACATCTCGCTAGCTATCTTACGATCATGCAATGGCAGTATGAGAGTGACGGCTCAAGTCATGACACTGAACGGTGGGAGTTGCATGGCAATATATCTCGGAATAGCTATGAAAATGCCATAGTAGGTAGATATGATGGCTGTTTTGAGGAAGGAATTTGGTGGGTTTGTGCACCGACGAGAATTGCGCGTCACTAGAGAGGCTAGCAATGGTGGAAGGTGAAAGTGCATCTATACCATGGGCTCACATTAGTCATGAAGAACTCACATACTTGTTGTGCAAGTTTTTATTAGTAATCGAAACAAAGTGTTAAACGCATACTCCGAGGGGAAGGGTTGATAGGTGTAAACCATCGCGCGATACCGACCTCAACACAAGGGATGACAATCAATAGATCAATTATGCTCCGACTTCCTAACATAGCGGTTCACCATACGTGCATGCTACGGGAATCACTAACTTTAACACAAGTATTTCTAGATTCACAACACCCTACTAACATGACTTTTAATATTAACAAATCCATGTCTCAAAACTATTTGAGAGGAATCAAAACTTCTCTTTCTATTCAATGCACATGAAGATGGAGGTTTTTGCATCCTCTTTGGGTATCTATCACTTTTGGGACTACTTTCATAGCATAAGCTAACTACCAAATCACGCACCGCCGTGCTCTAAAAGATATAAGTGAAGAACTATGAGCAAAAGTATCTAGCTCAAAAGATATAAGTGAAGAACTATGAGCAAAAGTATCTAGCTCAAAAGATATAATTGAAGCACTATGAGCATTCTAGCAAAATCACGATGAGTGCATGTCCCTCTCTTTCAAAAATCTGTGCAACAAGGATGATTTTGACAAAACAAAAAGAAAAGACTCCTAAGATACAAGACGCTCCAAGCAAAACACATATCATGTGGTGAATAAAAATATAGCTCCAAGTAATGTTACCGATGGATTGAAGACGAAAGAGGGGATGCCTTCCCAGGGCATCCCCAAGCTTAGGCTTTTTGGTGTCCTTGAATTTGGCTTGGGATGCCTTGGGCATCCCCAAGCTTTAGCTCTTTCCACTCCTTATCTCTTTGTCCATGAGAACATCACCCAAAACTTGAAAACTTCAAAACACAAAACTTAAACAGAAACTCGTGATAACATTAGTACAAGAAAACAAACTACCACTTCTTTTGGTACTGTAGCAAACTTGAATTCTATCTATATTGATGTTGAGCTACTGTATTCTCACTTTTCCATGGCTAGTACCCCCGATACTAACCATAGTTTCATCAAAACAAGCAACCAACTCAACAAAAACAGAATATGTCAAAAACAGACCAATCTGTAGCAATCTGTATACGTCGTATACTTCTGGTACGTCAAAAAATATGAAAAATTACGATGGTCTGGGAAAAAAGCTTATCAACCAGCAGCAAAAAGAATCAACTCAAAAGCTCTTTCTGCATAAAAATGAAAAATCATCTCGTGAGCAAAAAATTTCTGTCTTTTTCCAGCAGGATCAAACAACCATTACCAAGACTAGTCATAAAGGCTTTGCTTGGCTCAAACACAAAAAGAAAGACAAAAGACACAATCATAACAGAATTATGATAGTGTGGACGCAACAAAACAGAAAGAAAAAGAAATAAATTCATTGGGTTGCCTCCCAACAAGCACTATTGTTTAACGCCCTTAGCTAGGCATTGATAAATAAATGATGCTCACACAAAAGACAAGAATTGAAGCACAACGAGAGCATCATAAAGGATGTGAAAATCACATCTAAGTCTAACATACTTCCAATGCATAGGCATTTTATACGAAAACAGATTGTCAAGACAACCAATAGTTGCCATATGCAAGGAAGAAGAAAGAGACAATAGCAATCTCAACATAACGAGAGGTAATTTGGTAACATGAAAATTTCTACCACAATATTTTCCTCTCTCGTAGGAATTACATGTGGGATCATAATCAAATTCAACAATATAGCTATCACAACGGATATTATTTTCATGATCCACATGCATGCAAAGTTGACGATCTTCAAAAATAGTGGGATTATCATCAACTAAAGTCATGACTTCTCCAAACCCACTTTCAATATTATTGCAAACATCATAATCATCGTGAGGGTTAAACAAATTTTCAAGATCATAAGACAAATTATCACCCCGATCACGATCATTGCAACAAGTAGTGGACATAGCAAAACTAGCATCCCCAAGCTTAGGGTTTTGCATATTTTCAGCATGATTGACACTAATAGGATTTATAGTGAAACCATTGCAATCATGCTTTTCATTCAAGGAGCCCTCGTGAATCACTTCAGATTCACGCATCTCAAGCAAAACTCCATAGAGAAAGTCAAGTGCACTCAACTCACTAGCAATTGGTTCCACATAAGTGGATCTCTTAAAGAGATTAGCAAGTGGGTGAGGATCCATATCAATAGATTTTCAGCAAGCGAAGATGCAAGCATATTGAAGGCACATAGCACACAAGCAAAGAGAAAGCAAGCGAAAGAAAGGGCAAACAAAAAGGCAAACGAAAAAGGCAAATTGGTGAAGTGGGGGAGAGGAAAACGAGGGGCAACTCGCAAACATAGCAAATGCAAGAGATGAGTTTGCGACACTTACTTGGATGAGTTCTTGACTTGATCTTCCTCCCCGGCAACGGCGCCAGAAATTCTTCTGCTTCGGCAACAAAAGTCCTTCCTTGGCGCTTAAGAATTCTTCTTGTTACTTCTCTCATTTGCGTCGGTATTTCCCTTGAAGTGGAAAGGGTGATGCAGCACAGGAGCAGTAAGTATTTCCCTCAGTTTGAGAACCAAGGTATCGATACAGAAGGAGGGCCTCGTCAAGTCCAGAGTACGTGCGCAAACACAAACAAGCTTACACCCAACGCTTCAAAGGGGTTGTCAATCCCTTCAAGATTGTTTGCAAAGTGAGATCTGAAGGCGGAAAGTGCAACGAAGTAAAAAGTGTAAGGCTGAAAATATGGTGTGGAGTAGACCCTGGGGGCCATAGTGTTCACTAGAGGCTTCTCTCATAATAGCAAATATCACGGTGGGTGAACAAATTACTGTCGATTAATTGATAGAACCACGCAAAGTCATGACGATATCTAAGGCAATGATCATACATATAGGAATCACGTCCGAGACAAGGAGACCGATACTTTCTGCATCTACTACTATTACTCCACACATCGACCACTATCCAGCATGCATCTAGTGTATTGAGTTCATGATGAACAGAGTAACGACTTAGGCAAGATGACATGATGTAGAGGGATAATCTCAAACCAAGGATGAAAACCCCATCTTTTTACCCTTGATGGCAACAACACAATGCGTGCCTCGCTACCCCTTCTGTCACTGGGTGAGGTCACTGCACGGTATGAACCCAAAACCAAGCACTTCTCCCATTGCAAGAATCATAGATCTAGTTGGCCAGAAAAAACCCACAACTCAAAGAGAATTACAAGGATATGAAATCATGCATAAGAGAGATCAGAAGAAACTCAAATAAGATTCATAGATAATCTGATCATAAATCCACAATTCATCGGATCTCGACAAACACACCGCAAAATAAGATTACATCGGATAGATCTCCATGAAGATCCTGGAGAACTTTGTATTGAAGATCCAAGAGAGAGAAGAAGCCATCTAGTTACTAGCTATGGACCCGTAGGTCTATGGTGAACTACTCACGCATCATCAGAGAGGTCATGGTGTTGATGAAGAAGCCCTCCGTATCCGAATCCCCCCTCCGACAGGGTACCAGGACGTCCCCAAGATGGGATCTTGGAGAGACAGAAGCTTGCGGCGGTGGAAAATTACTTTCGATGATCTCCTGATTTGTTTTTGATTTTTAGGGAATTTAGAGGCGCAACCCCTAGGTCAGGGGGTGCTCAGGGGGCCCACAAGGCTGGATGGCACGGCCTCCCCCTGGCCGCGGGATGGGGGCTTGTGGGGCCCCTGGGGCTCCCCTGCCTTGGCTCCCGAGCTTCCCGATCTTCTTCCGTTCCAGAAAAAATCTTTTTGGGGATTTTATTCCATTTGGACTCCGTTTCAAAATCTCCTCTGAAAGGGTCAAAAACATGGAAAAATAGGAACTTGCACTTGGCACTGAGTTAATAAGTTAGTCCCAAAAAATATATAAAAGGCATGCAAAACATCCAAAGTTTGACAAGATAATAACATGAAACCATCAAAAATTATAGATATGTTGGAGACGTATCGGCTCCCATGTTGAAGCTTTTGTCACCCATCACTGCGCTCTTAAGGATACTAAGGTCGTCTGCGCACAGGTGACAATGCTCAATCTTTCCATTAATGCATCTGCCTATGAAGAGGGCAAAGTAATGCAAGGTAGGAAAATGAATGCTCCCCATGGTAGCTTGCGTAATGTCTCTAGTTTCTCAAACAGTAATACCAGAGCAAAAATCTCTAACCGAAGATTTAGGAGGATCATTGAGGCTACCCCAAATAGGTATCTTGCAAATTCTACTGAAATCCTCTAAATCCATGGTATACGATTTATCATAGAGATCAAACAGTACCGATGGCTCACGGCCAGCTGGAAATTTGAATCTACGAACAAAAGAGGCAGTGAGAGCAACATAGTGTTCACATTTATCGGAGATGAATGCTTCGAGTCCGACGTTGTGAACAAGTGCATCAAACTCATCTTTAAAACCTGTCTCAATCATAAATTCATCAGAAGGCCATTCACATGGTTGTACGTGCGCGTCCCTTGGCTGGTAAAGATCAGGCTCCCGAATCGCAAGATGGGGACCTCTCTTGCTTGAGGAACCACCATGAATGTTTGTCATGAACATCATCCTTTTCTGAAATTTTCAGTGACCCAAAGGAAGGGTGAACAAGGTTCAACTAAAATTGTAGCAACTACTCCAACAAGTGCCTAGAGGCCATATTACGCATCAAAACTACTTGGGACTAGCTAGAATTAGCATGTAAAGCTCAATAACATGGTCTCCAAGGCAGCAAAAATACGCGAAGTATAAGGCACTAGAGCAAAAACTAATTGGACCAATGGAGGAGTCACTTACCAAGGAGTAATTTCTCCAAAACAGTTCGGAGAATGGTGATTTGAGCAAAGAGATCGAAAATCCCAGCAAGAGGAGCAAGAACACGGGTTTGAGCTGCGAAACGATTTTTTCTGGGGGTAGGAGAACCAGATGAGAGCAAGAATGAGTGGAGTGGGTGCCTGTGGGCCCCACAAGCCTGGGTGGCGCGGCCACAGGGGTGCCCGCGCCCCTAGGGCTTGTGGCCCACTGGTGTGCCCCCAGACAAACTCTTTGTCTCAGAATTTTTCAAAAATTCCAGAAAAAATCATACTTGATTTTCAGGACTATTGGAGAACTTTTATTTTTGGGGTACTTTTCTACGGGACACTAAAACAGAAAACAGGGAAAACTTAGCTAAATCTATCATTTTTCTTCTAAGAAACCGAAGGTGAAAGCTTGGAACAGAGGTTTGTGACTCCTCGATTCATCCATCTCATGGTCATCGAAAGAAAATCCGTCAATGAGGTTGATCAAGCCTCCTCGACAAACCTTTTCGAATCGCAAAAGAGAACGGAGAATTTCGAATAGTCACTAGGTCACCTCAATGAGGATGTGTATCTCCCCAACAAGCAAATCATACTTCATCTTGACACGAGGAATAGGGCATTCAAAGCTCCCAATTTGAATCGATGAAGTCTTTTCGATAACATTGATGCAATGTACTCGATATTATTTCTTCGGAAAGTGCACCGTATGCTCATTACCGTTGACATGGAAAGTAACATTGCCTTTGTTGCAATCTATAACAGCCCCTGCAGTGTTTAAAAAGGGTCTTCCGAGGATGACAGCCATGGCATCGTCCTCGGGAATATCCAGGATAACAACGTCTGTTAAGATAGTGGTGTTAGCAACCACAACAGGCACATCCTCGCAAATGCCGATAGAGAAAGCAGTTGATTTATCGGCCATTTGCAGAGAGATTTCAGTGGGTGTCAACTTATCCAGTTCAAGTCTACGAGAAAGAGAGAGAGGCATAACACTAACACCGGCTCCAAGGTCGCATAAAGCAGTTCTAACGTAGTTGCCTTTAATGGAGCAAGGTATAGTGGGCACATCGGGATCACCTAGTTTCTTGGGAGTTCCACCCTTGAAGGTATAATTAGCAAGCATGGTGGAAATATCAACCTCGGGTATCCTCCTTTTATTAGGCACAATATCTTTCATGTACTTAGCATACAGAGACATTTTGAGCATATCTGTCAAACACATATGCAGAAAGACATGTCTGATCATTTCAACGAAGCGCTCAAAATCCTCATCATCCTTGTTCTTGGATGGTTTGGGAGGAAAGGGCATCGGTTTCTGAACCCATGGTTCCCTTTCTTTACCATGCTTCCTAGCAGTGAAGTCATTCTTATCGTATCTTCTATTCTTAGGCTATGGGTTATCAAGATCAGGTTCAATCTCCACATCGTTTTCATTGCTAGGTTGAGCATCAACATGAACATCACTACTGATATTATCATTAGGCTCATGTTCATCATCAGTTTGTGTTTCATCATCAGAGACAGAGGCATCGTTCTGACTCTCAAAATCCCTATCATCTTTCTTCTTCTTTCCTTGAGAATCTTGTTCAATTCTCTTCGGATGACCCTCAGGATATAGAGGTTCCTGGATCATTCTACCGCCTCTAGTGACGACTCTGACGGAATTGTCATTCAACTCATTGAGCAAGTCATTCTCAGCTTTAAGTACTTGTTCTACCTGAGTAGTAACCATAGAGGCATGTTTACTCAGAAGGTTAAGATCATTGACGTTTCTCTCTACACAAGCACTTAAATGACTAAGCATACGAGCATTCTGTTCCAATTGTCTGCTAACTTAATCATTGAAACTTTGTTGTTTGGCAACAAAGTTATCAAATTCATCCAGGCATAGGCTAGTAGGTTTATCAAAAGGAATATCCCTCTCATCAAACCTACGCAGAGAATTTACTTCTACTACCTGTATCGGGTTATCGAGACCATGGATCTCTTCGATAGGTGGTAGATTTTTGACATCTTCAGATTTAATGCCTTTCTCTTGCATAGATTTCTTGGCTTCTTGCATATCTTCAGGTCTAAGGAATGGAATACCTCTTTTCTTCGGAGTTGGCTTAGGAGGTGGTTCGGGAATAGTCCAAGCATTCTCATTGCACAAGATATTATTGAGTAGAATCTCAACTTGTTCTACTGTTCGTTCCCTAAAAACACTACCGACACAACTATCTAGGCGGTCTTTGGAAGCATCGGTAAGTCCATTATAGAAGATATCAAGTATTTCATTCTTCTCAAGAGGGTGATCAGGCAAAGCATTCACTAGCTGGATAAGCCTCCCCCAAGCTTGTGGGAGACTCTCTTCCTCAGCTTGAGCAAAGTTGTATATTTCCCGCAAGGCAACTTGCTTCTTATGGGCAGGGAAATATTTTTCAGAGAAGTAGTAGACCATATCCTGGGGACTACGCACACAACCAGGAGCAAGAGAAGTGAACCAAGTCTTAGCATCATCCTTTAGCGAGAAAGGAAACAGCTTGAGGATATAGTAGTGGCGGATCTTTTCTTCACTAGTGAATAGGGTGGCTATATCGTGCAGTTTGGTAACATGGGTTACAACCGTTTCAGACTCATAACCGTGAAAAGGACCAGATTCGACCAGAGTGATTAACTCAGGGTCAACAGTGAATTCATAATCCTTATCGGTCACAAAGATAGGCGAAGTAGCAAACTTTGGGTCGTATTTCATCCTAGCGTTCAGAGATTTTTCTTTACACTTGCATAGTAAATTCTCAACATCATAGCTATCCTTACACGCAAGAAAGTCCTTAGCTATCTCTCCCTCCATAACATAGCGCGTATGAGGCATAATAGGCAATTCAGGCATAGTAGCAGGTTCTACTTCAATAGTATCAGCAGTTTCAGAAGTATCATCACGTCTAGCAGCAACTCTAGCAATATGTATCAGGCATATCATCATTAGGCATAGTATCAAGCATAGCATCATCAAGCATAGTATCAAGCATAGCATCATCAAGCATAGTATCAAGCATAGCATCATGGGCAGCAGAAGTAGCATCATCAAGCACATGCGACATATCAAGATTTCTAGCAGGAGGCGAAGTCGCAAACTTACTCATAACTGAAGGTGAATCAAGTGCAGATCTAGATGGCAGTTCCTTACCTGTCCTCGTAGTGGAAGGCAAGATTTCAGTTCTTGGATCTTTCGGATTCCTCATAGTGACCAGCAGACGTCAATCCCAAGTGACTCAGAGAATATAGTTGTGCTTCCCCCGCAACGGTGCCAGAAAAAGGTCTTGGTAACCCACAAGTATAGGGGATCGCAATAGTTTTCGAGGGTAGAGCATTCAACCCAAATTTGTTGGTTGGCCAAAGGTGAAGCAAAAGAATATTCTCATGTATTAGCAGCTGAGTTTGTCAGATTCAACCACACCTGAAAGATTAGTGTCTGCAAGCAAAGTATCAATAGCAAAGTGGTATGATAGCAACGGTGCCAGAAACGATCTGTTGATGGCAGACTATTCCTAACTGTTGTATCAATGGTGCCAGTAGGTTGCACGTGAGCGGGTAACTATTCTTCCCCGACAAAAGTGTCGGAAAAGATCTTGCAACAAGTAACAGCGAAGTAGCAAGGAACAACAGTAGCAGCAGCAGCAAAGTAACAGCAGTAGCAACCGTAGTAGCAAAGTGGCCCAATCTCTTTTGTAGCAAGGGACAAGCCTGGACAAAGTAACGTAGCAAGGACCGATAGTAAAAGACTCTTAGGAAGTGGATCGGTGATGGATGAGTATAAAGGATGTGATTCATCATGTAACAGCTATAACACGGAGAGATAAGTAACTAGCTCCCGTTTGTCAATATAATGTAGGCATGTGTTCCGTATGTAGTCATACGTGCTTAGGGAAAAGAACTTGCATGACATCTACTGTCCATCCCTCCGTGGAAGCGGGGTCCTAATGGAAACTACGGGATATTAAGGTTCTCCTTTTAATAAAGAACCGGAATAACGCATTAACACATGGTGAATACATGAACTCCTCATACTATGGTCATCTCCGGGAGTGGTTCCGGCTATTGTCACTCCGGGGTTGCCGGATCATAACACATAGTAGGTGACTATAACTTGCAAGATAGGATCTAAAACACACATATATTGGCGACAACATAATAGTGATAAGCATGGCACTCGGGAAATCATGGCACTCGGGCCCTAGTGATAAGCATTAAGCATAGCCAAGTAGTAGCAATATCAATCTAGAACATAGTGGATACTAGGGATAAATCCCCGTCAAAAACTAACTCGATTACATGATAGATCTCATCCAACTCATCACCGTCCAGCAAGCCTACGATGAGATTACTCACGAACGATGAAGAGCATCATGGAATTGTTGATGGAGGAAGGTTGATGATGACGATGGCGACGATTTCCCCTCTCCGGAGCCCGAAACGGACTCCAGATCTGCCCTCCTGATGAAGAACAGGAGGTGGCGGCGCCTCCTTATCGTAAAACGCGATGAAACCTTCTCTCTGATTTTTTTTCGGGCGAGACGTAATAAATAGAGCTTAGTTTGGAGGCGGTGGTGCCACGTGGGCCCCACAAGCCCTCACGGCGCAGCCTAGGGGGTGGTCGCGTCCTGTGGGCTTGTGGCCCACTGGCACGCCCCCTCCGGTGGATCTTTGAGCACGTATTTTTCTTTTATTCAAGAAAAATTCTCCGTAAAATTTCAGGACATTCCGAGAACTTTTATTTCTGCACAAAAACAACACCATGGCAATTCTGCTGAAAATAGCGTGAGTCCGGGTTAGTTCCATTCAAATCATGCAAATTATAGTCCAAAACAAGGGCAAAAGAGTTCGGAGTAGATACGACGGAGACGTATCAGTGACCATCTCCTCCTTTTGTCTCACAACCACCACCACACTCTATTCCACTTTTAGTGTTGTATCCATGGCTCACGCTCACGTATTGCGTGATAGTTATAAAAAGTTTGAGAAAGTAAGAGTGCGAAAACAATTACTTGGCCAATGCCGGGGTTATGCATGATTTAAATTAGTTGTGTGAGCATGAGGGTGTTGGAATTATGCCCTAGAGGCAATAAAAAATATAGTTATTATTATAATTCCTGTATCAAGATAATCGTTTATTATCCATGCTATAATTGTATTGAATGAAGACTCATTTACATGTGTGGATACATAGACAAAACACTGTCCCTAGCAAGGCTCTAGTTGGCTAGCCAGTTGATCAAAGATAGTCAGTGTCTTCTGATTATGAACAAGGTGTTGTTGCTTGATAACTGGATCACGTCATTAGGAGAATCACGTGATGGACTAGACCCAAACTAATAGACGTAGCATGTTGATCGTGTCATTTTGTTGCTACTGTTTTCTGCGTGTCAAGTATTTGTTCCTATGACCATGAGATCATATAACTCACTGACACCGGAGGAATACTTTGTGTGTATCAAACGTCGCAACGTAACTGGGTGACTATAAAGATGCTCTACAGGTATCTCCGAAGGTGTTAGTTGAGTTAGTATGGATCAAGACTGGGATTTGTCACTCCGTGTGACGGAGAGGTATCTCGGGGCCCACTCGGTAATACAACATCACACACAAGCCTTGCAAGCAATGTGACTTAGTGTAAGTTGCGGGATCTTGTATTACGGAACGAGTAAAGATACTTGCGGGTAAACGAGATTGAAATAGGTATGCGGATACTGACGATCGAATCTCGGGCAAGTAACATACCGAAGGACAAAGGGAATGACATACGGGATTATATGAATCCTTGACACTGAGGTTCAAACGATAAGATCTTCGTAGAATATGTAGGATCCAATATGGGCATCCAGGTCCCGCTATTGGATATTGACCGAGAAGTCTCTCGGGTCATGTCTACATAGTTCTCGAACACGCAGGGTCTGCACACTTAAGGTTCGACGTTGTTTTATGCGTATTTGAGTTATATGGTTGGTTACCGAATGTTGCTCGGAGTCCCGAATGAGATCACGGACGTCACGAGGGATTCCGGAATGGTCCGGAAACGAAGATTGATATATAGGATGACCTCATTTGATTACCGGAAGGTTTTTGGAGTTACCGGGAATGTACCGGGAATGACGAATGGGTTCCGGGAGTTCACCGGGGGGGGGGGCAACCCACCCCGGGGAAGCCCATAGGCCTTGAGGGTGGCACACCAGCCCTTAGTGGGCTGGTGGGACAGCCCAAAAGGGCCCTATGCGCATTGGAAGAAAAATCAAAGAGAAAGAACAAAAAAGGAGGAGGTGGGAACGGAAGGAAGGACTCCCACCCACCAAGCCAAGTCCAACTCGGTTTGGGGGGGAGACCTTCCCCCCTTGGCTCGGCCGACTCCCTTGGGGCTCCTTGAGCCCCAAGTCAAGGCCCCCCCTCTCCCACCTATATATATGGAGGTTTTAGGGCTGATTTGAGACGACTTTTCCACGGCAGCCCGACCACATACCTCCACGGTTTTTCCTCTTGATCGCGTTTCTGCGGAGCTCGGGCGGAGCCCTGCTGAGACAAGGTCATCACCAACCTCCGGAGCGCCGTCACGCTGCCGGAGAACTCTTCTACCTCTCCGTCTCTCTTGCTGGATCAAGAAGGCCGAGATCATCGTCGAGTTGTACGTGTGCTGAACGCGGAGGTGCCGTCCGTTCGGTACTAGATCGTGGGACTAATCGCGGGATTGTTCGTGGGGCGGATCGAGGGACGTGAGGACGTTCCACTACATCAACCACGTTCACTAATGGTTCTGCTGTACGGTCTACAAGGGTACGTAGATCACTCATCCCCTCTCGTAGATGGACATCACCATGATAGGTCTTCGTGCGCGTAGGAAATTTTTTGTGTCCCATGCGATGTTCCCCAACAGTGGCATCATGAGCTAGGTTCATGCGTAGATGTCTTCTCGAGTAGAACACAAAAGTTTTTGTGGGCGGTGATGTGCGTTTTTCTGCCCTCCTTAGTCTTTTCTTGATTCCGCAGTATTGTTGGATTGAAGCGGCTTGGACCGACATTACTCGTACGCTTACGAGAGACTGGTTTCATCGCTACGAGAAACCCCGTTGCTCAAAGATGACTGGCAAGTGTCGGTTTCTCCAACTTTAGTTGAATCAGATTTGACCGAGGAGGTCCTTGGATGAGGTTAAATAGCAACTCATATATCTCCGTTGTGGTGTTTGCGTAAGTAAGATGTGATCCTACTAGATACCCATGGTCACCACGTAAAACATGCAACAACAAAATTAGAGGACGTCTAACTTGTTTTTGCAGGGTATGCTTGCGATGTGATATGGCCAACGATGTGATGTGATATATTGGATGTATGAGATGATCATGTTGTAATAGATAATATCGACTTGCACGTCGATGGTACGGCAACCGGCAGGAGCCATAGGGTTGTATTTATACTAATGTTTGTGCTTGCAGATGCGTTTACTATTTTGCTAGGATGTAGCTTTAGTAGTAATAGCATGAGTAGCACGACAACCCTGATGGCGACACGTTGATGGAGATCATGGTGTGGCGCCGGTGACAAGAAGATCATGCCGGTGCTTTGGTGATGGAGATCAAGAAGCACGTGATGATGGCCATATCATGTCACTTATGAATTGCATGTGATGTTAATCCTTTTATGCACCTTATTTTGCTTAGAACGACGGTAGCATTATGAGGTGATCCGTCACTAAAATTTCAAGACGGAATTGTGTTCTCCCCGACTGTGCACCGTTGCTACAGTTCGTCGTTTCGAGACACCACGTGACGATCGGGTGTGATAGACTCAACGTTCACATACAACGGGTGCAAAATAGTTGCGCACGCGGAACACTCGGGTTAAGCTTGACGAGCCTAGCATGTGCAGACATGGCCTCGGAACACATGAGACCGAAAGGTCGATCATGAATCATACAGATGATATGATTAGCATAGGGATGCTTACCACTGAAACTATACTCAACTCACGTGATGATCGGACTTGAGCTAGTGTAAGTGGATCATGAACCACTCAAATGACTAGAGAGATGTACTTTTTGAGTAGGATTTTAGCGAATAATTTGATTAAGTTAAACTCTAATTATCTTGAACATAGTCTAAGTCCACTTTGAATATATTTGTGCTGTAGATCATGGCTCACGCGGCAGTCACCCTGAATTTTAATACGTTCCTAGAGAAAGCTAAATTGAAAGATGATGGAAGCAACTTTGTAGACTAGGCTCGTAATCTTAAGCTAATCTTACAAGCTGGGAAGAAGGATTATGTCCTTAATGCTGCGCTAGGAGATCAACCACCCGCTATGGCTGATCAGGATGTTAAGAACGCTTGGTTAGCACGTAAGGAGGACTACTCAGTAGTTCAATGCGCAGTCTTGTATGGCTTAGAACCGGGACTTCAACGTCGCTTTGAGCGTCGTGGAGCATTTGAGATGTTCCAGGAGTTGAAGTTTATCTTTCAGAAGAACGCCCGGATCGAGAGGTATGAGACCTCCGATAAATTCTATGCTTGCAAGATGGAGGAAAACTCGTCTGTCAGTGAACATGTGCTCAAAATGTCTGGGTACTCAAACCGTCTAGCTGAGCTGGGGATTGAACTCCCGCAAGAGGCTATCACTGACAGAATCCTTCAATCACTGCCGCCAAGCTATAAAAGCTTTGTGTTGAACTACAACATGCAAGGGATGAACAAGTCTCCCAGCGAGTTGTTTGCGATGCTGAAAGTCGCAGAGTCTGAACTCCGTAAAGAGCATCAAGTGTTGATGGTGAATAAGACCACTAGTTTCAAGAGAAACGGCAAAGGCAAGAAGGGTAATTCAAAGAAGAGCGGCAAGCCTGTTGCCAATCCGACGAAGAAACCCAAAGCTGGACCTAAGCCTGGAAAGGAGTGTTACTATTGCAAGGGTATGGGTCACTGGAAGCGCAATTGCCCCAAGTATCTGGTAGATAAGAAGGCGGCCAAAGAAAAATCAGGTATATTTGATATACAAGTTATTGATGTGTACTTAATCGGCTCTCGTAGTAGTGCGTGGGTATTCGATACCGGTTCTGTTGCTCATATTTGCAACTCGAAACAGGAACTGCGGAATAGACGAAGGCTGGCGAAAGATGAAGTGACGATGCGCGTAGGAAATGGTTCCAAGGTTGATGCAATCGCCGTCGGCACAGTTTCACTTCAGTTACCATTAGGATTAGTTATGAACTTAAATCATTGTTATTTAGTGCCTGCGTTGAGCATGAACATTATATCTGGATCTTGTTTATTGCGAGACGGTTACTCTTTTAAGTCAGAGAATAATGGTTGTTTCTATTTCTATGAGTAACATCTTTTATGGTCATGCACCCAATGTGAGAGGATTGTTCATATTGAATCTTGATAGCTATACACACATACATAACATTGAGACCAAAAGAGTTAGAGTTAACAATGATAGCGCCATATTTTTGTGGCACTGCCGCTTAGGTCATATTGGTGTAAAGCGCATGAAGAAACTCCATGCTGATGGACTTTTGGAGTCACTTGACTTTGATTCACTTGACACGTGCGAACCATGCCTCATGGGCAAGATGACTAAGACTCCGTTCTCCGGAACAATGGAGCGTGCAAGTGACTTGTTGGAAATCATACATACCAATGTGTGTGGTCCGATGAGCGCGGAGGCACGCGGCGGATATCGTTATTTTCTCACCTTCACTAACGATTTGAGTAGATATGGTTATGTCTACTTGATGAAGCACAAGTCTGAAACATTTGAAAAGTTCAAGCAATTTCAGAGTGAAGTGGAAAATCATCGTAACAAGAAGATCAAGTTCCTACGGTCTGATCGTGGGGGTGAATATCTGAGTTTCGAGGTTGGTACTCACTTAAGACAATGTGGAATTGTTTCAAAGTTAACACCGCCTGGAACACCACAACGTAATGGTGTGTCCGAACGTCGTAATCATACTCTATTAGAGATGGTGCGATCTATGATGTCTCTTACCGATTTGCCGTTATCGTTTTGGGGTTATGCATTAGAAACAGCTGCATTCACTTTAAATAGGGCACCATCAAAATACGTTGAGACGACACCATACGAACTGTGGTATGGCAAAAGGCCAAAGTTGTCGTTTCTTAAAGTTTGGGGGTGTGATGCTTATGTCAAAAAGCTTCAGCCTGAAAAGCTGGAACCCAAAGCGGAAAAGTGCGTCTTCATAGGTTACCCAAAAGAGACAGTTGGGTACACCTTCTATCTCAAATCCGAGGGCAAAGTGTTTGTTGCTAAAAACGGAGCTTTTCTCGAGAAGGAGTTTCTCTCGAGAGAATTGAGTGGGAGGAAGATAGAACTTGACGAGGTTGTCGAACCTCTGATCCCTCTCGATGGTGGCGCAGGGCAAGGGGAAACCTCTGTCGTTGCGACGCCAGTTGAGGAGGAAGTTAATGATGATGATCATGAAACTCCGGTTCAAGTTTCTGTCGAACCACGCAGGTCGACGAGACCACGTGCTGCTCCAGAGTGGTACGGTAATCCCGTCTTATCAATCATGTTATTGGACAACAATGAACCTGCAAATTATGTAGAAGCAATGGTGGGCCCAGATTCCAACAAATGGCTAGAAGCCATGAAGTCCGAGATAGGATCCATGTATGAGAACAAAGTGTGCACTTTGGAGGTACTGCCTGAGGGCCGCAAGGCTATTCAGAACAAATGGATCTTTAAGAGGAAGACGGACGCTGACGGCAATGTGACCGTTTATAAAGCTCGACTTGTGGCAAAGGGTTTTTCACAAGTTCAAGGAGTTGACTACGATGAGACATTCTCACCCGTAGCGATGCTTAAGTCCGTTAGAATCATGTTAGCAATAACTGCATTTTTCGATTATGAAATCTGGCAGATGGATGTCAAAACGGCGTTCCTTAACGGTTTCCTTAAGGAAGAATTGTATATGATGCAACCCGAAGGTTTTGTCGATCCTAAGAATGCTAACAAGGTGTGCAAGCTCCAGCGATCCATTTATGGACTGGTGCAAGCATCTCGGAGTTGGAACAAACGCTTTGATGAGGTGATCAAAGCATTTGGGTTTATACAAGTGGTTGGAGAATCTTGTATTTACAAGAAAGTGAGTGGGAGCTCTGTGGCGTTTCTAATATTATATGTGGATGACATATTGCTGATTGGAAACAACGTAGAGTTTTTGGAGAGCATAAAGGATTACTTGAATAAAAGTTTCTCTATGAAGGACCTAGGAGAAGCTGCTTACATTCTAGGCATTAAGATCTATAGGGATAGATCAAAACGCCTGATAGGACTTTCACAAAGCACATACCTTGATAAAGTTTTGAAGTGGTTCAGAATGGAACAGTCCAAGAAGGGGTTCTTGCCAGTTTTACAAGGTACGAGATTGAGTAAGACTCAGTGCCCAGCAACTGATGAGGATAGAGAGCATATGCGCTCCGTCCCCTATGCTTCAGCCATAGGCTCTATCATGTATGCTATGTTGTGCACTAGACCGGACGTTAGCCTGGCCATAAGTATGGCAGGTAGGTTCCAGAGTAATCCACGAGTGGATCACTGGACAGCGGTCAAGAATATCCTGAAGTACCTGAAAAGGACTAAGGAGATGTTTCTCGTGTATGGAGGTGACGAAGAGCTCGCCGTAAAAGGTTACGTCGATGCAAGCTTTGACACAGATCCGGACGACTCTAAGTCGCAAACCGGATACGTATTTATTCTTAATGGGGGTGCGGTAAGCTGGTGCAGTTCCAAGCAAAGCGTCGTAGCAGATTCTACATGTGAAGCGGAGTACATGGCTGCCTCGGAGGCGGCTAAGGAGGGTGTTTGGATGAAGCAGTTTATGACGGATCTTGGAGTGGTGCCAAGCGCACTGAATCCAATAACCTTGTTCTGTGACAACACGGGTGCCATTGCCTTAGCAAAGGAACCACGGTTTCACAAGAAGTCCAGACACATCAAACGATGCTTCAACCTCATCCGTGACTACGTCGAAGGGGAGGACGTAAATATATGCAAAGTGCACACGGATCTGAATGTAGCAGACCCGCTGACTAAACCTCTTCCACGGCCAAAGCATGATCAACACCAGAACTGTATGGGTGTTAGATTTATTACAATGTAATTCGCATGATGATGTGAGGGCTAGATTATTGACTCTAGTGCAAGTCGGAGACTCTTGGAATTATGCCCTAGAGGCAATAATAAATATAGTTATTATTATAATTCCTGTATCAAGATAATCGTTTATTATCCATGCTATAATTGTATTGAATGAAGACTCATTTACATGTGTGGATACATAGACAAAACACTGTCCCTAGCAAGGCTCTAGTTGGCTAGCCAGTTGATCAAAGATAGTCAGTGTCTTCTGATTATGAACAAGGTGTTGTTGCTTGATAACTGGATCACGTCATTAGGAGAATCACGTGATGGACTAGACCCAAACTAATAGACGTAGCATGTTGATCGTGTCATTTTGTTGCTACTGTTTTCTGCATGTCAAGTATTTGTTCCTATGACCATGAGATCATATAACTCACTGACATCGGAGGAATACTTTGTGTGTATCAAACGTTGCAACGTAACCGGGTGACTATAAAGATGCTCTACAGGTATCTCCGAAGGTGTTAGTTGAGTTAGTATGGATCAAGACTGGGATTTGTCACTCCGTGTGACGGAGAGGTATCTCGGGGCACACTCGGTAATACAACATCACACACAAGCCTTGCAAGCAATGTGACTTAGTGTAAGTTGCGGGATCTTGTATTACGGAACGAGTAAAGATACTTGACGGTAAACGAGATTGAAATAGGTATGCGGATACTGACGATCGAATCTCGGGCAAGTAACATACCGAAGGACAAAGGGAATGAAATACGGGATTATATGAATCCTTGACACTGAGGTTCAAACGATAAGATCTTCGTAGAATATGTAGGATCCAATATGGGCATCCAGGTCCCGCTATTGGATATTGACCGAGAAGTCTCTCGGGTCATGTCTACATAGTTCTCGAACCCGCAGGGTCTGCACACTTAAGGTTCGACGTTGTTTTATGCGTATTTGAGTTATATGGTTGGTTACCGAATGTTGTTCGGAGTCCCGGATGAGATCACGGACGTGACGAGGGTTTCCGGAATGGTCCGGAAATGAAGATTGATATATAGGATGACCTCATTTGATTACCGGAAGGTTTTTGGAGTTACCGGGAATGTACCGGGAATGACGAATGGGTTCCGGGAGTTCACCGGGGGGGGGGGGCAACCCACCCCGGGGAATCCCATAGGCCTTGAGGGTGGCGCACCAGCCCTTAGTGGGCTGGTGGGACAGCCCAAAAGGGCCCTATGCGCATTGGAAGAAAAATCAAAGAGAAAGAAAAAAAAAAGGAGGAGGTGGGAAGGGAAGGAAGGACTCCCACCCACCAAACCAAGTCCAACTCGGTTTGGGGGGGGATACCTTCCCCCCTTGGCTCGGCCGACCCCCTTGGGGCTCCTTGAGCCCCAAGGCAAGGCCCCCCCTCTCCCACCTATATATACGGAGGTTTTAGGGCTGATTTGAGACGACTTTTCCACGGCAGCCCGACCACATAACTCCACGGTTTTTCCTCTAGATCGCGTTTCTGCGGAGCTCGGGTGGAGCCCTGCTCAGACAAGGTCATCACCAACCTCCGGAGCGCCGTCATGCTGCCGGAGAACTCTTCTACCTCTCCGTCTCTCTTGCTGGATCAAGAAGGCCGAGATCATTGTCGAGCTGTACGTGTGCTGAACGCGGAGGTGCCGTCCGTTCGGTACTAGATCGTGGGACTGATCGCGGGATTGTTCGCGGGGCAGATCAAGGAACGTGAGGACGTTCCACTACATCAACCGCGTTCACTAACGCTTCTGCTGTACGGTCTACAAGGGTACGTAGATCACTCATCCCCTCTCGTAGATGGACATCACCATGATAGGTCTTCGTGCGCGTAGGAAAATTTTTGTTTCCCATGCGACGTTCCCCAACATATGGAGCATAGCTAGACTATATGATTTTGTACGGATAACTTTCCTTGGCCTTGTTATTTTGAAAGTTCATGATTACCTTGCTAGCTTGCTTGAAGTATCATTGTTTTCATGTCAATAGAAAACTATTGTTTTGAATCTCACGGATCTGAACACTCATGTCACATGAAAGAAGTTGCAAAGGACAACTATGCTAGGTAGCATTCCACATCAAAAATTCATTCTTCATCACTTCCCTACTCGAGGACGAACATGAGTTAAGCATGGGGATGCTTGATACGTCTCCAGCGTATCTATAATTTTTGATGGTTTCATGCTATTATCTTGTCAAACTTTGGATGTTTTGCATGCCTTATATATATTTTTTGGGACTAACTTATTAACTCAGTGCTAAGTGTCAGTCCCTGTTTTTTCCATGTTTTGGACCCCTTTTAGAGGAGGATTTTGAACGGAGTCCAAACGGAATAAAACTGCCAAAAAGATTTTTTCCAAAACAGAAAAAGATCGAGAAGCCGGAGAATCAGGGCAGGGGGCGTGCAGGGACCCCACAAGCCCTCATGGCACGGCCAGGGGGGCCCGCGCCTCCCTGGCTTGTGGCCTCCCCGGGCCACCTCTTCCCTAGGTTTTGCGCCTATATATTCCCTAAAATCCCAGAAAAAATCAGGAGATCATCGAAAGTACTTTTTTGCCGCCGCAAGCTTCTTTCTCCGCAAGATCCCATCTGGGGCACGTTCTGGTGCTCTGCCGGAGGGGGGATTCAGATACGGAGGGCTTCTTCATCAACACCATGACCTCTCCGATGATGCGTGAGTAGTTCACCATAGACCTACGGGTCCATAGCTAGTAGCTAGATGGCTTCTTCTCTCTCTTGGATCTTCAATACAAAGTCCTCCATGATCTTCATGGAGATCTATCCGATGTAATCTTCTTTTGTGGTGTGTTTGTCGAGATCCGATGAATTGTGGATTTATGATCAGATTATCTATGAATCTTATTTGAGTTTCTTCTGATCTCTCTTATAAATGTTTTCATATCCTTGTAATTCTCTTCGAGTTGTGGGTTTTGTTTGGCCAACTAGATCTATGATTCTTGCAATGGGAGAATGCTTGGTTTTGGGTTCATACCATGCGCCAGTGACAGAAGGGGTAGCGAGGCTAGCATCGTGTTGTTGCCATCAAGGGTAAAAAGATGGGGTTTTCATCATTGGTTTGAGATTATCCCTCTACATCATGTCATCTTGCTTAAGGCGTTACTCTGTTCATCATGAACTCAATACACTAGATGCATGCTCGATAGCGGTCGATGTGTGGAGTAATAGTTGTAGATGCAGAAAGTGTCGGTCTACTTATCTCGGACGTGCTGCCTATATGTATGATCATTGCCTTAGATATCGTCATGACTTTGCGCGGTTCTATCAATTGCTTGACAGTAATTTGTTCACCCACCGTAATATTTTCTATTTTGAGAGAAGCCTCTAGTGAACACTATGGCCCCCGGGTCTACTCCAGACCATATTTTCAGCCTTACACTTTTTCTTCGTTGCACTTTCCGACTTCAGATCTCACTTTGCAATCAATCTGGAAGGGATTGACAACCCCTTTATAGCGTTGGGTGCAAGCTCTTTGTGTTTGTGCCGGTACTCTGGACTTGACGAGATTCTCCTACTTGCTTGATACCTTGGTTCTCAAACTGAGGGAAATATTTACTGCTCCTGTGCTGCATCACCCTTTCCTCTTCAAGGGAAAAACCGACGCAAGCAAGAGAAGTAGCAAGAAGAATTCCTGGCGTTGCCGGGGAAGGACTTTTGTTGTCGTAGCAGATACCGGTTCAGTTGCTAAGTGATTAATAACTTGAAATGAAAGCTACGGTATAAACGGAGACTAGCTAAAGACAAGGTGACGAATGTGCTGGAAGTGTTTCCAAGGTTGATGTGATCAAACATCGCACGCTCCCTCTATCATCGAGATTGCTGGTAAAACCTAAATAATTGTTATTTGGTATTTGCGTTGAGGATGAACATGATTGGATTGTGTTTATTGCAATACGATTATTCATTTAAAGAGAATAATAGTTATTCTATTTGCTTGAATAATTGCCCTCGATGGTTTATTGAATCTCGATCATAGTTTTACACATGTTCATAATATTGGTGCCAAAAGATACAAAGTAATAATGATAGTACCACTTAGTTGTGGCACTGCCACTTAACTCATGTTGGTTTAAAATGCATGAAGAACCTCCATGCGGATGGATCGTTTGGATTCACTTGATTTTGAATCACTTGAGACATGCAAATAATGCCACATGAAACAAGAGAGTAACTTGTTGGGAGTAATACATTCTCGATGTATGCAGTCCAATAAGTGCTGAAGCACACAGTGGATATCCTTATGTTCTTACTTCACTGACGATTTGAGTAGATACAGGAGTATTTACTTGATGAATCACAAGTCTGAAATATTGAAAAGTTCAAAGCTATTTCAGAGTGAAGATCGTTGTGACAAAAGGATAAACTGTCTACAATATGATCATAGAGATGAATATCTGAGTTATGAGTTTTTGGTACACATTAAAGACAATGTGAAAATTGTTTCGCAGTTCATGCCACCTGGAACACCATAGTGTGATGATGTGTCTAAACGTCATAGCCACACCCTATTTGATATGGTGCATACTATGATGTCTCTTACCGAATTACCACTATCATTTATGGGTTATGCATTAGAGACAACCGCAATCACTTTAAATAGGGCACCGCGTATTTCCGTTGAGATGACACAGTATAGACTATGGTTTGGAGAAACCTGAGCTGTCGTTTCTTGAAAGTTTGGGGCTGCAACGCTTATGTGAAAAAAGTTTCAGTTTGATATGCTCGAACCCAAAGCGGATAAATGCATCTTCATAGGATATCCAAAACAATTGGATACATCTCCTATCTCAGATCCGGAAGCAAAGTGTTTGTTACTAGAAACGGGTCCTTTCTCGAGGAAAGGTTTCTCTCGAAAGATTTGAGTGGGAGGGTGGTGGAACTTGATGAGGTTAGTGAACCGTCACTTCAACTAGTGTGTAGTAGGGCGCAGGAAGATGTTCGTGTGGCGCCTACACCAATTGAAGTGGAAACTGATGATGGTGATCATTGAGCTTCAGATCAAGTTACTACAAATCTCGTAGGTCGACAAGGTTGCTTACTGCTGCAGAGTGGTACGGTAACCCTGCCTTGGAGGTCATGTTGTTGAAGAACAATGAACCTACGAGCTATGGAGAAGCGATGGTGGGCCCGAATTCTGACAAATGGTTGGAGGCCATGAAATCCGAGAAAGGATCCATGTATGAAAACAAAGTGTAGACTTTGGAAGAACTACTTGATGGTAGTAAGACTATTAAGTAAAGATGGATCTTTAAAAGGAAGACAAACGATGATTGTGATAAGTCACTATTAAGAAAAGCTCGACTTGTCGCCAAGATGTTTTTGACAAGATCAAAGAGTTGACTATGATGAGACTTTCTCACTCGTAGCGATGCTTAAAGTCTGTTGGAGTTATGTTAGTTGTTGCTGCATTATTTATGAAATATTGCACATAGGATGTCAAAACATTGTTTCCTCGACGGTTTCCTTGAGGAAAGGTTGTATGTGATACAACCAGAAGGTTTTGTCGATCCTAAATATGCTAACAAGTGTGCAAGCTCTAGCGATCCTTCTATGGACTGGTGCAAGCATCTCGGAGTTGGAACATACGCTTTGATGAGATGATAAAAGCTTTTGGGTTTTTACAAGGTTTATGAGAAACTTGTATTTCCAAAGAAGTGAGTGGGAGCACTATAGTATTTTTGATAAAGTATATGTGGTTGACATATTGTTGGTCAGAAGTAATGTAGAATTTCTGTAAAGCATAAAGGTTGTTTGAAAGGGGGTTTTCAAAGGAAAACCTAGATTGAGCTACTTGAACATTGAGCATCAAGATCTATGGAGATAGATCGAAACGCTTAATAGAAGTTTCAACAAAATGCATGCCTTGTTAAGTTTTTGAAGGAGTTCAAAATAGATCAGCAAAGAAGGAGTTCTTGGCTGCGTTGTAAGGTGTGAATTTGAGTAAGACTCAAAAGCCCGACCACAGCAGAAGAAAGAGAAAGGATGAAGGTCGTCCCCTATGCCTTAGCCGTAGACTCTACAGTATGCCATGCTGTGTGCCGCACCTGATGTGTGCCTTGCCACAAGTCTGTTAAGAGGTAGAGAGAGTGATCCAAGATTGAATCACTGAACAACGGTCAAAGTTATCCTTAGTAACTAATGGACTAAGGAATTTTTCTCGATTATAGAGGTGGTTGAAGAGTTCGTCGTAAAGGGTTACGTCGATGCAAGCTTTGACACTAATCTGAATAACTATGAGTAGTAAAACGGATACGTATAGTAGAGTAGGTATTTGGAGTATTTCCGAATAGCACGTAGTAACGACATCTATAAGATGACATAAAGATTTGTAAAGCACACATGGATCTGAAAGTTTCAGAACCGTTGACTAAAACCTCTCTCAAGAGCAAGACGTGATCAGATCCAGAACTATATGGGTGTTGGGTTCGTTGAAATCACATGGTGATGTGAACTAGATTATTTCCTCTAGTGCAAGTGGGAGACTGTTGGAAATATGCCCTAGAGGCAATAATAAATTAGTTATTATTATATTTCCTTGTTCATAATAATCATTTATTATCCATGCTAGAATTGTATTGATTGGGAACTCAAATACATGTGTGGATACATAGACAACACACTGTCCCTAGTGAGTCTTTAGTTGACTAGTTCGTTGATCAAAGATGGTCAAGGTATCCTGGCCATAGGAAAGTGTTGTCAATTGATAACGAGATCACATCATTAGGAGAATCATGTGATGGACAAGACCCAAACTATGAACGTAGCATATTTATCGTGTTGTTTTATTGTTATTGTTTTCTTCTTGTCAAGTATTTGTTCCTATGACCATGAGATCATATAACTCACTGGCACTGGAGGAATACCTTGTTTGCATCAAACGTCACAACATAACTAGGTAACTATAAAGGTGTTCTACAGGAATCTCCGAAGGTGTCCGTTGAGTTAGTATGGATCAAGACTAGGATTTGTCACTCCGTGTGACGGAGAGGTATCTTGGGGCCCACTCGGTAATACAACATCACACACAAGCCTTGCAAGCAATGTGACTAACTGTAAGTCACGGGATCTTATATTATAGAACGAGTAAAGAGACTTGCTGGTAACGAGATTGAAATAGGTATGCGGATACTGATGATCGAATCTCGGGCAAGTAGCATACCGAAGGACAAAGGGAATGACATACGGGTTTATATGAATCCTTGACACTGAGGTTCAACCGATAAGATCTTCAGAGAGTATGTAGTATCCAATATGGGCATCCAGGTCCCGCTATTGTATATTGACAGAGGAGTACCTTGGGGCATGTCTACATAGTTCTCGAACCCGCAGGGTCTGCACACTTAAGATTCGGCGATGTTTTAGTATAGTTGAGTTATATGCGTGGTTACCGAATGTTGTTCGGAGTCCCGGATGAGATCACTAACGTCACGAGGGTTTCCGAAATGGTCCGGAGACGAAGATTGATATATAGGATGACTTCATTTGGTTACCGGAAAGTTTTCGGTCATTACCGGGAATGTACCGGGAGTGACGAATGGGTTCTGGAAGTTCACTGGGAGGGGGACAGCCCTCCCGAGGGAAGCCCAAAGGACTTATCGGTGGCTCACCAGCCCTTAGTGGGCTGGTGGGACAGCCCAATAAGGCCTATGCGCCATAAGAGAAAAACCAAAGAAAGAAAAAAAGGAAAAGGTGGGAAGGAAGAGAAGGACTCCACTTTCGAATCCTATTTTGAGTAGGATTGGAGTAGGAGTCCTACTCCCCTCTTGATCGGCGCCCCCCTTGGGTACTTGATCCTCAAGGCCGCCTCTTCCCCCTCCCTCCTATATATAGTGGTGATTTAGGGCTGATTTGAGACACTTTTTTCCACGTGCAACTCAGATCTAGACACCATAGTTCTTCCTCTAGATCGTATTTCTGCGGAGCTCCGGCGGAGCCCCGCAGGATTAGATCGTCACCACCACCGGAGCGCCATCACGCTGCCGGAGAACTCTTCTACCTCTCCTCCCCCTCTTGCTGGATCAAGAAGGTGGAGATCGTCATCGAGTTGTACGTGTGCTGAATGCGAAGGTGCCGTCCGTTCGGCACTAGATCAGAACGGATCATGAAGACGGATCGCAAGACGGTTCGTGAGACGGATCGCGGGACGACTCATTGGACGGATCGTGGGACGGATTGCGGGATGGTTCGTGGGGCGGTTCGAGGGACGTGAAGATGTTCCAGTACATCAACCACGTTTCTTAACGCTTCCTTGTGTGCGATCTACAAGGGTACGTAGATCCAAATCTCCTCTCGTAGATGGACATCACCATGATAGGTATTCGTGTGCGTAGGAAATTTTTTGTTTACCATGCAATGTGCCCAACAGTTATTATAAGAGATGAACTTAGCATTGGGAGGTTTAACCGAATATAGCAGGACCGAGCTCGTGAATTCTTTGTGCCAGCCCTCAGATTGAAAGGTAGTAGTGAATTCCACTTTGGTAGTTTCTTTCGGTTCCTTCTTTTTAGCTCCATCTTCATAAGCCAAGCGTCTTCTTCTAAGTGGTTGGAGCAGGAAGAAGACATGATGCTCGGCTGATGATTCTCATAGAAAAACAGCATAAAACAAGAATAGAGGATTTCTGTGTGGTACTAGGGTCAAATCAATGGGAGATATATATAGTTTTTTTATATATAAGGGAATACATGTTCCTCGAGAAAACAGAGCCACGAAGATACCCGAGGGGCCCACTAGGCATCAGGCCATGCCAGGTGGGCCTTGCACGCCCTGGTGTCTAGAGGATACCTGGGTTGCCTTACCGTGTGTTTTTGAGTTTCCAAAATTTTCTAAAAATCCAAATCAGTCAAAAAATACTTTTGTGGATTTTTCTGAGCCCGTTTACTTACCATATCACATACCTCTTCCTTTTAAGGGTTCTGGAGTGTTCTGGAAGGTCTCCCTACTATACTCCTCCGATGTCATGGTTTGGATAATATTTGTTTCAACATGAATTGGTACGTGAGATATAGTGCTTTCTCCTTTGTCCATTGACCACCTTCGGGTTACTGCCTTCGGGATTAGGTCTTAAGAGCTACAGACCGATAAACTTCTTCTATAATATATGGTTTTTCCCTTTTGGATAGAAGTTTTCCTGCAAAGAATCAAAGATGAGAATAGTACAATAGAACATATTCACCAACTTCGAATTCTTGCTTTTGGATTCTTTTGTCATGCCATTTTTTTAACTTTTTCTTTAAATAGTTTGGCATTTTCACAAGCTTGGGTTCTCCATTAATCTAATGAGCTAATATCGAATATCCTCTTTTCACTAGCAATTTTGAAATCATGGTTGAGTTCCTTAATTTCCCAATAAGCTTTATGTTCTAACTCAATAGGTAAATGACATGCGTTTCGATAAACCATTTTATAAGGAGACATACCCATAGGATTTTTATAAGCTGTTCTATGAGCCCACAATGCATCATCTAATTTCTTAGATCAATTATTTCGGGTCCTATTGACATTCTTTTGCAATATTTATTTTATTTTTCTATTGGTTAATTCTACTTGACCACTAGACTGAGGATGATATGGAGATGCAATTCTATGGTTAACATCATATCTAGCAAGCAACTTACGGAAAGCACCATGAATAAAATGTAAACCACCATCAGTCATTAAGTATCTAGGGACTCCAAAGCTTGAGAAAATAACTTCCTTAAGCATCTTAATAGAGGTTTTATAATCAACACTATTGGTTGGAATAGCTTCTACATATTTAGTGACATAATCAACAACAACCAAAATATGTGTATACCCATTGGAGGAAGGAAAAGTTCCTATATAATAAAATCCCCAAACATCAAATGGTTCAATAACAAGTGAATAATTCATAGGCATTTCTAGATGTCTACTAATGTTACCAATTCTTTGACATTCCTCACAAGAGAGGACAAACTTATGAGCATCTTTGAAAAGAGTAGGCCAATAAAATCCATACTGTAATACCTTGTGTGTAGTTCTATCTCCCGCATGGTGTCTTCCATAAGCCTCGGAGTGACACTTCTGAAGGATTTGTTCCTGTTCATGCTCAGGTATACAACGTCTAATGATACCATCTACTCCCTCTTTATAAACATGTTGGTCATCCCAAAAGTAATGTCTTAAATCAAAGAAGATTTTTTATTTTATTGATAGGTGAAACTAGGTGGTATGTATTTAGCAACAATGTAATTAGCATAATCAGCAAACCATGGTGTATTATGAGAAACATTGACCACAACTAATTGTTCATCGGGAAAGCTATCATCAATAGGTATTGGGTCATTAAGAACATTTTCTAACCTGGACAAGCTATCAACTACGAGGATCTCAACTCCTTCCCTATGAATGATATGCAAATCAAATTCTTGTAGTAAGAGAACCCACCTCATAAGTCTGGGCTTAGCATCTTTCTTTCCCATAAGATATTTAATAGCAGCATGATCAGTGTGAACAAATACTTTAGAATCAACAATGTAAGATCTAGATTTATCACAAGAAAATACAACTGCTAAGAACTCTTTTTCGGTGGTTGCATAATTTCTCTCGGCATTGTCTAGAGTTTTACTAGCATAATGAATGATATTTAGTTTCTTATCAACTCTTTGTCCTAGAACAACACCAACAGAATATTCACTAGCATCACACATAATTTCAAAAGGCAAGTTCCAATCAAGTGGTTGAACAATAGGTGCAGAAGTTAAGGCTTTCTTAAGTGTTTCAAAGGCTTCTACACATTCATCATCGAAAACAAAAGGAACATCCGTTTGCAATAAATTAGTAAGAGGCCTAGAAACTAGTATGACCAAGGAAACTACGGATACCTTTGATATCTTTAGGACATGGCATCTTCTCAATTGCATCAACTTTAGCCTTATCAACCGCAATACCCCGTTCGGAAATTTTATGGCCCAAGGAAATACCTTCATTCACCATAAAGTGACACTTCTCTCAAGTCAATACAAGGTTATTTTGCTCACATGTGTGTAAATTTCAATCAAGGTTGCTTGAGAAATCATCAAAAGAAGTTCCACAAACGGAAAAATCATCCCTGATGACCTCGACAATCTTTTCACAAAAATTAGAGAATATAGCAGTCATACATATTTGAAAGGTAGCAGGTGCATTGCATAATCCAAAAGGCATACGTCTATAATCATAGGTTCCAAAAGGACAAGTAAAGGTGGTTTTCTCTTGATCAGGTTGTGACACAGGTATTTGAGAGAAACTAGAATAGCCATCTAGAAAGAAAAAATGTGTGCACTTCGTTAATCTATATAGCATTTGGTCTATGACTGGTAAAGGATAATGATATTTTCTAGTAGCTGTGTTTAACTTTTTAAAATCAATTACCATTCTATAGACAGTCACAATTCTTGGTGGAATGAGTTCATTTTTATCATTAGGAACAACAATGATACCTCCATTCTTAGGGACACAATGAACGAGACTTACCCATCTACTATCAGCTATGGTATAAATTATATCTGGTTCCAGAAGCTTTAATATTTCATTTTGAATCACTTCTTTCATTTTGGGATTCATCTTCATTGATGATTAACAACTTGTTTAGCATCAGGTTCCATATTGATCTTGTGCTGATATAGAGTGCGACTAATTCCCTTAAGATCATCAAGAGTATACCCAATAGTAGCTTGGTGCTTCCTTAAATTTTTTAGTAGTCGTTCCTCTTCATGCTCTGTAAGGTTAGCATTGATAATAGTAGGATATATCTTCTTTTCATCAAGATAATCATATTTCAAAGTGTGAGGTAATTGCTTTAATTCAAACAGAGGATCACCCTTGGGTGGAGGAGGACCTCCTAGAGTTTCAACAGGAAAATTGTTATTAAGAATAGGTTTTTTCTCATAGAACATATTATCTATTTCATTTCTTTCATGCATATGCATATCATTTTCATGGTCTAGCAAATATTATACTAATGGATAAGTAAGAGGAATGGGAATAGAAGCAAGACTAGTTACTTCATATTTACTAGGCAATTCTTTATCATGGGGTTGCTTACTAAACTTGGAGAAATGAAACTCATGAAACATACCGCCAAAATTAACATTGATTGTTTCCTTTTTTGCAATCTATTTGAGCATTGACAGTGTTCAAGAAGTTTCTCCCAAATATTATGGGACAAAAATCTTCTTGTGGTGAGCCAAGTACTAGAAAATCAGCAGGGTATTTTACTTTTCCACACAAGACTTCAACATCTCTAACAATCCCAAGTGGTGTGATGGTGTCTCTATTAGCAAGTTCAATAGTAACATCAATGTCTTCTATTTTAGCGAGTGCTATCTCATGCATAATTTCTTTATATAAGGAAAAAGTAAGAGCACTAACAGTAGCATCCATATCATATAAACCACGATAGAAGTGATCTCCTATTTTGACTGAGATGAGAGGCATCCCAACAATGGGTCTATTTTTATCTCTAGTGTCAGGTTTGGCAATTCTAGCAGGTTCATCACAAAAATAAATAACATGCCCATCAATGTTATCGACCAAGAGATATTTAACCATATAAATACTAGATTCTACCTTTATTTTCCCAGATGGTTTGGTTGTTCTAACATAACTTTTGTTAACCACGGTTGAAGCTTTAGCATGTTCCCTTATCCTAACTTGGAAAGGTGGTTTCTTAATATAAGAAGTAGGCACAACTAGGTCAACATTGTAAATGATAGTTTCATCCTCAACTTCAATTGGTTCTTCAACTTTTCTTTAATAGGTGGATGGTATTTAAACCCTTTCTCTTTACGGAGATCAACATGAGTAGCAAAGGTTTCACAAAATGAGGATACTATCTCAGAGTCAAGTCCATATTTAGTGCAAAAATCATTGAAAGCATCAGTATTCATAAAATATTTAACACAACCAAACTCAAGTTTTATACCTAACTCTTCACCTTCTCGAGTTCCCAATCTTCAGAGTTGTGTTTAATTCTTTCCAAAATATCCCACCTGAATTCAATAATCTTCTTCCTAAAAGAACCAGAACAAGAAGTATCGAGCATGGTTTGATCATTATGTGAAAGCCGAGCATAAAAATTCTGAATAATAATTTCTCTCAGGAGCTCATGATTGGGGCATGAATATAACAATGAATTTAGACTCCCCCAAGCTAGATAAAATTATAGATAAAAATTTGATCATGATTAACAAGATGCATAGGATAAATTTTTGGTGAAACTCCAATTGCAATCAATTCCAGTTCCAAGATCATGTATCATCACATAGCCTATACCATGCCAATGATTTCCCCCCAAATATAAAGTGAAAACCTTCGTCTTGACTTCATCTCTGGATAAACCTGCAAGCTTAAATAATCCACAAACTTCATCCACATATAATAGGTGCATAGCGGGTTGTTTTGTTCCATCTCCTACATAAGGATTAGCTAGCAGTTTCTCTATCATACCCGAAGGAATTTCATAATAAAAAATTTCTTTAGGTTCATTAGGTTGAGGGACAACTCTTGGTGTTTCCGGTCGGGGTGAAGATACCCCAAACAAACACCTCAAAGGATTACTTTCCATAGTGACAAGTGATAGTAAATTTCAGCACGTAATATAAATTTCCCTTACCAAAGGCGCTTCACTCCCCGGAAACGGTGCTAGAAAAGAGTTTTGATGACCGACAAGTATAAGTATCAATCGTAGTCCTTTCGATAAGTAAGAGTGTCGAACTCAACATGGAGCAGAAGGAAATGACAAGCGGTTTCCAGCAAGGTAATTTCTCCAAGCATTAAAATAGCGGCAACAAGTTGTTTGATAGCAAGATTATTGTAACAAGTAAAGAGTAAAAATAGTAAAAATAGGTGCACCATGGTAGCCCACTCCTTTTGTAGCAAAGGACAGACGAGGACAGTTTCTTATAATAGGCCAAGCGTTCTTGAGGGCACACGGGAGTTTCATCTAGTCACTTTCGTCATGTCGGGTTTATTCACGTTCGGTATTTTGATAATTTGATATGTGGGTGGACTGGTGCATGGGTGTTGTTCTTATCTGAACAAGCCTCCCACTTATGATTAACCCTCCTGCAAGTATTTGCAACTACGAGAAAAGTATTAAGAATAAATTCTAACATAGCATTAAGAATAGGGATCCGAATCAACCCCTTACGGAATAGCGCACAAACTAGAGTTTAAGTTTCTCTCACTCCCGCAACCCACCATCTAATAAATACTCCAAAATGCATTCCCTTAGGCCCAAATATGGTGAAGTGTTATGTAGTCGATGTTCACATAACACCACTAAGGGAATCACAACATTCATATCATCAAAATATCGAACGAATATCAACTTCATATGACTACTGGCAATATGACTTCTTCCGTGGCCTCAAGAACAAAAGTAATTACGCACAAGTGATGTACATGCTCATGATCATAGAGGTATTAAATAGCATATTGGATCTGGACATATGATCTTCTACCAAATAAACCATAAAGCATCAACTACAAGATATAATCAACACTACTAGTCACCCCCACATACCAATGTGAGGTTCTGGTACAAAATTGAGAACAAGAGATGAAATAGGGTTTTGAGAGGATATGGTGATGTTGAAGATGTTGATGAAGATTGGCCTCCCCAAGGTGAGAGGTTTGTTGGTCATGACGATGGCCTCGCTTTCCCCCTACGGGAGGGAAGTTCCTCCGGTGGAATCGCTCCGCCGGAGGGCAAAAGTGCTTCTGCCCAGGTTCCGCCTCGAGACGGCGAAGCATCGTCCCGAAAGTCCTCTCATGATTTTTTTAGGTCAAGTGAGAACATATACCAGAAGATGGTCGCCAAAAGTAGGTTGGGTGGCCCACTACCTACCAGGCCACGCCAGGGGGGCTGGCGTGTCCTCGTGCCTAGCGTCCACCTGGCAATCCCCCTAACGTGCTTATTTCCTCCACTATTTCTTGTTTATTCCATAGAAAACCCTCGTGAAGTTTTAGCCCATTTGGAGGTGTACATAATAGGTATCTCTCACGTAACTTTTTTAGGTCCAGAATTCTATTTGCCAGCATTCTCCCTCTTGGTGTAAACCTTGCATATTATTAGAGAAAAGGCATTATAATTACTCCATAAAGTGGTATAATTCATAAAAACACTATAAATAATAGTAGCAAATATGATGCAAAATAGATGTATCACGAAGTTGCTGAGTGACGACAACCAGTCGATGCTATTGGTGATTGGGGTAGAAGCAAACTAGATAAACTACGGGGAGGGAGGGGATGAAGGTAATGTGGAGTCGCTGGCCATGAAGGTTTATATAGGAGGCCGACATACATTAGGGTTTTTGGGGATTTCCCGGAGCTCGGCGAGAAGCTAGAGCCATAGCGCAGTTTTGTGCGTGGGAACATCACGGTTGTGCTCGAGAACAGACCCATAGGGGTGACATGTGGCCAAAAGAAACACATGTGCGGTATCGAAGCATGCACTGGAATCCTCGGGCGGCAACACAATGGCAAGATGTGAGAGAGGAGGACGGGGTGATGAGTGATGTCTACTACGCAACCTTCTCCTTGTAGACGTTGTTGGGCCTCCAAGTGCACAGGGTTGTAGGACAGTAGCAATTTTCCCTCAAGTGGGTGACCTAAGGTTTATCAACCCGCGGGAGGCGTAGGATGAAGATGGTCTCTCTCAAGCAACCCTGAAACCAAATAACAAAGAGTCTCTTGTGTCCCCAACACACCTAATACAATGGTAAGTTGTATAGGTGCACTAGTTCGGCGAAGAGATGGTGATACAAGTGCAATATGGATGGTAGATATAGGTTTTTGTAATCTGAAATTACAAAAACAGCAAGGTAACTAGTAACAAAAGTGAGCACGAACGGTATTGCAATGCGTGGAACAAGGCCTAGGGTTCATACTTTCAATAGTGAAGTTCTCTCAACAATGATAACATAATTGGATCATATAAATAGACCTCAACATGTAACAAAGAGTCACTCCAAAGTCACTAATAGCGGGGAACAAACGAATAGATTATTGTCGTGTATGAAACCACCACAAAGTTATTCTTTCTGATCGATCTATTCAAGAGTCCGTAGTCAAATAGCACGAAGCTATTCTTTCCATTCGATCCATCATAGAATTAGTACTAGAATAACACCTTAAGATACATATCAACCAAGACCCTAATGTCACCTAGATACTCCATTGTCACCTCAAGTATCCGTGGGCATGATTATACGATATGCATCACACAATCTCAGAATCATCTATTCAACCAACACATAGAACTTCAAAGAGTGCCCCGAAGTTTCTACCAGAGAGTCAAAACGTGTGCTAACCCCTATGCACAGGTTCCCAATGTCACGAACCCGCAAGTTGATCACCAAAACATACATCAAGTACTCACATGAATCCACGTGTGCCAACCCATGTGCATAGGTTCCAAATTGTCACAAACCCGCAAGTTGATCACAACAGACAAACAACTTGCAAGACATACCTCAAGTGTTCTCAAAGACTCAACCCGATAAGATAGCTCCAAAGGGGAAACTCAATTCATTACAAGAGGGAGAGGGGGAAGAACATCATAAGATCCAACTATAGTAGCAAAGCCCATGGTACATCGAGATCAAGACATCTCAAGAACACGAGAGAGAGAGATCAAACACATAGCTACTGGTACATACCCTCTGCCCCGAGGGAGAACTACTCCCTCCTCGTCATGGAGATCGCCGGGATGATGAAGATGGCCACCGGAGATGGATTCCCCCTCCGGCAAGGTGCCGGAACGGGCTCCAGATTGGTTTTTGGTGGTTACAGAGGCTTGCGGCGGCGGAATTCCCGATCTAGGTTTCTTTTTGGGGGTTTCTGAATTTATAGGAATTTATGGTGGTGGAATTGCGTCAGTTGGGCCCACGAGGAGGTCACAAGCCTGTGCGCCACCACCGGGGGGGGTGGTGGTGGTGGCGGCGTGACGGCTTGTGACTCCCTCCTGGCCCATCTGGCCTTCTCCCAAAGCTTCGGGGGTCTCTGTTGGTACAAAAAAAATCATCATAAAGTTTCATTCCATTTGGACTCCGTCTGAAAATGGGCCAAAAACACGGAAAAAACAGAAACTCGCACTTGGCACTGAGTTAATAGGTTAGTCCCAAAAAGGTATAAAATAGCATATTCATGCATATAAAACATCCAAAGTTGACAAGATAATAACATGGAACCATCAAAAATTATAGATACGTTGGAGACGTATCAAGCATCCCCAAGCTTAACTCCTGCTCGTCCTCGAGTAAGGAAGTGATAAAGAATGAATTTTTGATGTTGCATGCTACATAGCATAGTTGTCCTTTGTAACTTCTCTCACGTGACATGAATGTTCAGATCCGTTAGATTCAAAACAATAGTTTGCTATTGATGTGGACACAATAATAATTCAAGCAAACTAGCAAGGTAATCATGAACTTTCAAAAAAACAAGGCCAAAAGAAAGTTATCCCTACAAAAGCATATAGTCTGGCTATGCTCTATCATCATTGCACAACGAATTTAAATCATGCACAACCCCGGTATTGGCCAAGTAATTGTTTCACACCTTTACTTTCTCAAACCTTTTCAACTCTCACGCAATACATGAGCGTGAGCCATGGTTATATCACTATAGATGGTGTGGAATGTAGTGGAGGTTGCAAGACAAAAAAGGATAATATAATCACATTAACTAGGCATATCAATGAGCTGTGGAGATGCTCATCAATAGATATCAATGTGAATGAGTAGGGATTGCCATATAAATGATGCACTAGATCTAGGAGTATGTGAAAGCTCTTAAAGAAAACTAGTGGGTGTGCATCCAACTTGCTTGCTCACGAAGACCTAACGCAATTTTGAGGAAGCCCATCATAGGAATATACAAGCCAAGTTATATATTGAAAATTTCCCACTATCTATATGGTGGTGACAAAACGAGAGACTCTCAATCATGAAGATCATGGTGCTTAATATGCACAAGTGTGGAAAGGTGGTAGCATTGTCCCTTCTCTCTTTTTCTCTCATATTTTTTTGGTGGGCTCTTTGGCCTCTTTTTTTTGGGTGGGCATCTTTGGACTCTTTTATTTCCTCACATGGGACAATGCTCCATCAATGATGATCATCACACTTTCAACTCAAAACTTAGAGCAACGATGACTCTATATGGAATGCCTTCGGTAGTGTACCGTGACAATGATCTAGCATGGCATAGACATTAATGGAAACATCATGCTAGCTATCTTACGATCATGCAATGGCAATGTAGACGTGGTGGCACATGTCATGGTGGTAGTTGCATGGCAATATATCTCGGAATGACTTTGAGAAAGCCATAGTAGGTAGGTATGGTGGCTATTTTGAGGGAGGCTAATGGTGGGTTTTGTGCATCGGCGAAAGTTGCACGACACTAAGAAGATAGTGATGGTGGAAGGTGAAAGTGCACCTAAACCATGGACTCAACATTAGTCATGAAGAACTCATATACTTGTTGCAAAAGTTTTATTAGTAATTGAAACAAAGCATTCAATGCATACTCCTAGGGGAAGGGTTGGTAGGTATGAACCATCGCGCGATCCCGACCGCCACACAAAGGATGACAATCAATAGATTAATCATGCTCAGACTTCATCACATAGCGCTTCACCATACGTGCATGCTACTGGAATCACTAACTTCAACACAAGTATTTCTAGATCCACAACACCATACTAATATAACTTCAATATTACCACAACCACAACTCAAAACTAATTGAGATGAATCAAACTTCTCTAACTATTCAATGCACATGAAGGTGGCAGTTTTCATATCCCTTTGTATAACTACCCCTTTTGAGACTACTATCAAAGCATAGATCAACTACCAAGCCACGCACCGCTGTGCTCTAAAAGATATAAGTGAAGCACATAGAGCAAAAGCAACTAGCTCAAAAGATATAAGTGAAGCACATGTGAGCTGAATTGTCTAACCAAAGGATATAAGTGAAGCTCGACAAAATCACGGTGAGTGCATGTATCTCTCTCTAGGTGTGCAGCAAGGATGATTGTGACACAACAAAAAAAAGACTCCTACGATACAAGACGCTCCAAGCAAAAACACATAACATGTGGTGAATAAAAATATAGCCCCAAGTAACGTTACCGATGGATTGAAGACGAAAGAGGGGATGCCTTCCAGGGGCATCCCCAAGCTTAGGCTTTTACGGCATCTTTGAATCTCTTGGAGTGCCTTGGGAATCCCCAAGCTTGAGCTCTTGCCACTCTTTATCTCTTTGTCCATAAGAACTTCACCCAAAACTTGAAAACTTCACAACGCGAAACTTAAACAGAAACTCGTGATAACATTAGTATGAGAAAGCAAATCACCACTTCCTTAGGTACCTCAGCAAACTTAAATTCTACTTATTCTGATGTTGGGTTACTGTATTTTCAATCTTCCATGGCTAATACCCTCCGATACTATCCATAGTTTCATCAAAATAAGCAACCAACTCAACAAAAACAGAATCTGTTAACAGCAGACCAGTCTGTAGCAATCTGTATACTTCATATACTTATGGTACTTCAAAAATTCTGAAAAGTTATGACAGTCTGAAGAATTTGCGTAGTAATCAGAATAAAAATGAATCAACTCAAAATCTCTTACAGAAAAAAAATGAAAATTCTTTTCGTGAGCAGAAAGTTTCTGTCTTTTCCAGCATGACCAAACGATCATCCCCAAGACTAATCATAACGGTTTTGCTTGGCACAAATGCAAAAAGAAACACAAAAAACACAATCATAACAGAATTATGATGGTGTGGAGAAAACAAAACAGGAAGCAAAAAAGCAAAGAAAAATTTATTCATTGGGTTGCCTCCCAACAAGCGCTATCGTTTAACGCCCTTAGCTAGGCATTGACTTCAATGATGCTCACATAAAAGGTAAGGATTGAAACACAACGAGAGCATCATGGAGCAAATGGCTAGCACATTTAAGTCTAACCCACTTCCTATGCATAGGGATTTTGTGATCAAACGATTTATTGGAGCAAGAATCAACTAGCATAGGAAGGCAAAACAAGCACAACTTCAAAAATTTCAGCATATGGAGAGGAAGCTTGATACTATTGCAATAACTAGAAGCATATGATACTCTCTCATAGTAATTTTCAGTAGCATCATGAATGAATTCAACAATATAACCAGCACCTAAAGCATTCTTTTCATGATCTACAAGCATAGAAATTTTACTACTCTCCACATAAGGAAATCTATTCTCAAGAATAGTAGTGGGAGTATCGTAAAGGACTTGAGCACTACAAATTGTGTCCACAATGAGAAAGCAAGGTTTAGCAAAGGGGTTCTCGAGAGTATGAAAAGTTTTATCATCCCTCTTCTTTAAAGCATAAGTATCCTCACAATAATCATCATAGATAGGGGGCATGCTTTCATCAAAATAATTTTGATCATTCAAAGTGGAAGAACTAAAAAGATCATCATTATCAAATATAGCATCCCCAAGCTTGTGGCTTTGCATATCATTAGCATCATGGGTATTCATAGAATTCATGCTAACAACATTGCAATCATGCTCATCATTCACATATTCTATGCCAAGCATTCTATGTAATTCTTCTTTCAGCACTTGAGCACAATTTTCCTTCCCATCATGCTCACGAAAGACATTGAAAAGATGGAGCATATGAGGCACCCTCAATTCCATTTTTTGTAGTTTTCTAGTGAAAGAACAAGAAACAAAAAGATTCGAATGCAAGATCTAAAGATATACCTTCAAGCGCTAACCTCCCCGGCAACAACGCCAGAAAAGAGCTTGATGTCTACTACGCAACCTTCTCCTTGTAGACGTTGTTGGGCCTCCAAGTGCAGAGGGTTGTAGGACAGTAGCAATTTTCCCTCAAGTGGGTGACCTAAGGTTTATCAATCCACGGGAGGCATAGGATGAAGATGGTCTCTCTCAAGCAACCCTGCAACCAAATAACAAAGAGTCTCTTGTGTCCCCAACACACCTAATACAATGGTAAGTTGTATAGGTGCACTAGTTCGGCGAAGAGATGGTGATACAAGTGAAATATGGATGGTAGATATAGGTTTTTGTAATCTGAAATTACAAAAACATCAAGGTAACTAGTAACAAAAGTGAGCACGAACGGTATTGCAATGCGTGGAAACAAGGCCTAGGGTTCATACTTTTACTAGTGAAGTTCTCTCAACAATGATAACATAATTGGATCATATAACTAGCCCTCAACATGTAACAAAGAGTCACTCCAAAGTCACTAATAGCGGGGAACAAACGAAGAGATTATGTCGAGTACGAAACCACCACAAAGTTATTCTTTCTGATCGATCTATTCAAGAGTCCGTAGTAAAATAACACGAAGCTATTCTTTCCGTTTGATCCATCATAGAGTTCGTACTAGAATAACACCTTAAGATACATATCAACCAAGACCCTAATGTCACCTAGATACTCCATTGTCACCTCAAGTATCCGTGGGCATGATTATACGATATGCATCACACAATCTCAGAATCATCTATTCAACCAACACATAGAACTTCAAAGAGTGCCCCGAAGTTTCTACCAGAGAGTCAAAACATGTGCCAGCCCCTGTGCATAGGTTCCCAATGTCACGAACCCGCAAGTTGATCACCAAAACATACATCAAGTACTCACAAGAATCCACGTGTGCCAACCCATATGCATAGGTTCCCAATTGTCACAAACCCGCAAGTTGATCACATCAGATAGACACGTGCAAGACATACATCAAGTGTTCTCAAAGACTCAATCCGATAATATAACTCCAAAGGGGAAACTCAATTCATTACAAGAGGGAGAGGGGGAAGAACATCATAAGATCCAACTATAGTAGCAAAGCCCATGGTACATCGAGATCAAGACATCTCAAGAACACGAGAGAGAGAGAGATCAAACACATAGCTACTGGTACATACCCTCTGCCCCGAGGGAGAACTACTCCCTCCTCGTCATGGAAATTGCCGGGATGATGAAGATGGCTACCGGAGATGGATTCCCCCTCCGGCAGGGTGCCGGAACGGGCTCCAGATTGGTTTTTGGTGGCTACAGAGGCTTGCGGCGGTGGAACTCCCGATCTAGGTTTCTTTTTGGGGGTTTCTGAATTTATAGGAATTTATGGCGGTGGAATTACGTTAGTTGGGACCACGAGGAGGTCACAAGACTGCGCGCCACCATCGGGGGGGTGTGGTGGTGGCGTGAGGGCTTGTGACTCCCTCGTGGCCCATCTGGCCTTCTCCCAAAGCTTTGGGGGTCTCTTTTGGTCCAAAAAAATCATCGTAAAGTTTCATTCCATTTGGACTCCGTCTGAAAATGGGCCAAAAACACGGAAAAAATAGAAACTGGCACTTGGCACTGAGTTAATAGGTTAGTCCCAAAAAAGATATAAAATAGCATATTGATGCATATAAAACATCCAAAGTTCACAAGATAATAGCATGGAACCATCAAAAATTATAGATACGTTGGAGACGTATCAATGAGCAGGCAGATGGTGTTGGAAATATTCCCTAAAGGCAATAATAAAATGGTTATTATCATATTTCCATGTTCATGATAATCATTCATTATCCATGCTAGAATTGTATTGACCGGAAACTGAAATGCATGCGTGGATATACAAACAACATTGCGTCCCTAGTGAGCCTCTACTAGACTACCTCCTTGATCAAAGATGGTTATGGTTTCCTAACCATACACATGAGTTGTCATTTGATAGTGGGATCACATCATTAGGATAATTATGTGATGGACAAGACCCAACCGTAAGCATAGTATTTGATCGTATCACTTAGTTTATTGCAACTTCTTTATTCATGTCAAGTATCTGTTCCTAATACCATGAGATCATGCAATTCCCTGACACCAGAGGAATGCCTTGTGTGTATCAAACATCACACCATAACTAGGTGATCATAAAGGTACTCTACACTCATCTCCAAGGGTGTTTGTTGGGTTAGCATGGATCAAGACTGCGATTTGTCACTCGTATGACGGAGAGGTATCTTTGGGCCCACTCATTAATACGACATCACAAGAAGATTGTAAGCAATGTGAATAAGGAGTTAGTCACATAATCTTGTATTATGTAACGAGTAAAGTGACTTGCCAGTAACGAGATTGAACAAGGTGTGGAGATATTGATGATCGAATCTTAGGTGAGTAACACTCTGATGGACAAAAGGGACTGCATACGGGATTGATGGAATCCTTGACATCGTGGTTCAAAGGATAAAGATCTTCATGGAATACATAGGAACCAATATGGGCATCCAGTTCCCGCTAATGGTTATTGATCGGAGAGGTGTCTTGGTCATGTCTACATGATTCTCGAACCCATAGGGTCCGCACGCTTAAAGTTCGACGATGATATAGTATTATTGAGTTATGTATGTTGGTGAAAAAATGTTGTTTGGAGTCCTGAATGAGATCCTGTACGTGACGAGGAGCTACGGAATGGTCCAGAGATAAATATTCATATACGGAAAGTTGGTATTCGGGTTCTGGAGAGGTTCCGGGATTTACCGGGTTTTCATCGCGAATGCAGGAAGCGTTTTGAGAGTCCACCGAGGAGGTCCACCTGCCTCGGAGGGCCCCATGCGCTGAGAGGGGAGGTGCACCAACCCCTCGTGGGCTAGGGACCCCCACCTCCCCGAGGCCCATCCACTGAGGGTGGGAAACCCTAGGGTGGTCGCTGTCCCCCCTTGCCTCGCGGGCCAAGGCAACCCCGTAGGGAGCCGCACCCACCCCTAGGGGAAACCCTAGAGGGGTAACCCCCTCCCTTTCCCCTATATATAGTGGAGAAGAGGGAGGGCAGCCGCACCCAAGCTCTAGGCGCATTCCTCCTTCTCTCCCTATCCCGTTTTCTCCTCTGATTGCATCGACGGTAGCGCTTGGCGAAACCATGTTGAGATTGCTCCACCACCATCGATGCCATGTCATCGTGCTGCCAGAGAACTCATCTACTACTTCACCCTCGCTTATTGGATCAGGAAGAAGAGATGTCATCGAGTTGCACGTGCGCTGAACACAGAGGTGTCGTCCGTTCAGTGCTTGATCGAAACAGATCGCGATTGGATCATGAAGGCGTACGACTACATCCACTGCGTTTCAACGCTTCCACTTAGCGATCTACAAGGGTATGTAGACACGCTCTCCCTCTCATAGAAATGCATCCCCATAGATAGATATTTCAAGTGTGTAAGAATCTTTTTTGTTTCCCAAGCAACATTCCCAACAAATGGGTAACAATAATAAGCCTGTGGGATATTGATACACGCAAACGACATTTCCCTACATAGCATCGACAATGGTTTCATCAATCGCTGAAAATTGTTTAGCAGCAACCGTCTTCCCACAAAACACATAGCTTGTCACGATGAATTATTTGGGTTATTATTGGTCTTCCCACACAATTTGGATGAATGAATTGTTTGATGGGTATCATGCACACCTTCTTATGCTAACTCGTTTGTGTTCACTCGATTAGCGCAAATAGTTTATCCGAGTGAACTGTATGCTGTACTTCACACATATATGTATTTTTTCAACCATTTGTGTTATCTTGGTTAATCACAAATAGTTCATAAGAACCAACTATATGCCATGCATCACACATGGAAGTCTCATCTAAATCTTATATGATGGATCCACCATCCCACATAGCTTGGTGTATTGGCGACGGAGCTAGAACTATACCGTTTGCGATTGATGAATCACACAGTTTTGTCAAAGGGTCTGTGATTGATGTGTCATCTTAGGACTTTCCTGCATTAGTGTAATATGAATAAACCCCATCGTTTTATCCTTAATGCCAGCAATACAATACGTTCCATGTCCCCTTCTGCACTAGGATTGAGCATCGCAAGATTGAACCCATCACAACGAACCACTCCCACTGAAGATAAATCAATCTAGTTGGACAAACCAAACCGATAGATCGGAGAGAAATACGAAGTTGTCCTAATCATGCATATAAGAATGTAGAGATGACTCAAATACTTTTCATGAATAATCTGAGCAAAAATCCACAATTCATCGGATCCCAACAAACACGCCGCCAAGAGGATTACATAAGACAAATCACCGCTGGAATCACGGTGACCTTTGCATTGAAGAATGTAGAGAGAGATATTTCCATCTAGGTACTAACTACGGACCCTTAGGTCTATGGTAGATTACTCACACATCACCATGGGAGCAGCAAGGCTGATGTAGAAGCCCTCTGTAATTGATCCCCCTCTAGGAGGGCACCGGAACATGGCTACAAATGGGATCACGGTGGACTCGAGACTTGCGGCGGTGGAAAAAGTATTTCGGGTGGCTCTCTAGTGTTTTCCAACATATTAGGTTTATAGAGGCGGAGTTAGCGAAAGAGGCGTCAAGGGGTGGTCCCAAGCCATCAGGGTACGACCACCCCCTGGGCGCGCCCTGTTGGCTTGGTGCCACCTCGTGTGGCGTCAAGTCTCCCTATGAATCTTCTTGGTCTTAGTTCTGTCCAAAAAATCATCAAAAAGTTCCATTGCATTTGGACTTCGTTTGGTACTGATTTCCTCAAAAGCCAAAAGCATGGAGAAAACAACAACTCGCGCTAGGTACTGGGTTAATAGGTTATTTCTCAAAAATGAAATAAAACATCATATACATGCATATGAAGCATCCAAGACTGATAATATGATAGCATGGAACAATAACAATTTTATATATACATTGGAGACATATCACCGTACAGCGCGAGCTGTCGACATTCATGTCGCTCTAGAGAGACCGTTCCACATTAGCGCTGGCCCAAAGCGGACACGACCTCACTAATGCCGACACTGAAGCACCACGCCGGCTGATATTGTTGCTCATGACGCATCCCCAGTGTCCACACATGGTCAGTGCCGGAGAGACATTTACTGGATGGGACGTGGTAGAGACGAGGGTGTCCCAACATTTTAATGAGTGGGAGATATTGTTTTTAGTGGAAGTAAACTTTGAGGATCCGACTACAAACGTGCGAAGGCGTTGTGCCTAGCAATCGTTAAACCAAGCCGGGAGGTTATGGATACTTGTGATCTGTGTTGGGTTTTCCGTGAAGAGGAACGGTTATTGCATCACAATGTGGGTAAGTATTTCCCTCATTTATGAAACCAAGGTTTATCAAACAAATAGGAATATCAACCACAACCGTCTTCAGCGGCTGCACACAAAAGAACAAACAACTTGCACCCAACACGGGCAAGAGGGTTGCCAAACCTCTTGTTCTTGTTATTTACAAGCGAGTGAGGTGTGTAGATAATTGCAGATAGCAAGATAAAAAAAATGGCACCAAGGTATTGAAGTTTTTTATATATGTTGTGGATAGACCCGGGGGCCATAGTTTTCCCTAATGGCATCTCTCATCAAAAGTAGCATACAGTGGTACACAAATTACTGTTGGTCAATTGACAGAAAAGTGGATAGTTATGCGATATTCACAACAATGATCATGTGTATATAGGCATCACGTCCATAAACAAATAGGTTGACTCCTGCCTGCACCTATTACTATTACTCCACTCATCGACTACTATCCAACATGCATCTAGAGTATTAAGTTAAATAGAGTAATGCATGGAGAACAATGACATGATGTAGACAAAGTAAACTCAAGCAATATGAATAAACCCCATCATTTTATCCTTAGTAGAAACAACATAAAGATGCATCTTGTCCCCTTAGGTCAATGGGTATAGAAATTCGTCATGTTGAACCTACTACAACACACCTCTCTCACCGAAAGAAATATCAATCTAGTTGGCCACACTATTTCAATAGATCAGAGAGAATTACGAAGCTATCATAATCATGCACATAAGAATCAGATAAGTATTCAGAGAAGAATCAAATATTTATCATGAATAATCTAAACATAAACCCAGAATTCATCGGATCCCAAAAAAGGCACCGCACAAAAGGAATTGCATCATGTGGATCAAAGAGAAGATGCGATGATCTTTGTATTGAAGACCAAGAGAGAGAGAGAGAGAGAGATAGAGAGAGCTTTCCATCTAGGTACTCGCGATGGACCCTTAAGTCTGTGGTGAACTACTCAAACATCATTCTGAGGGTAGCAAGGTTGATGAAGAGGCCCTCTATGATTGATGCCCCTACGGCAGGGTGCCAGAACGGAGCTCCAGATGGCCTCCCGTTGGAATAGAGATTTGCGGCGGCGTAAAGAGTGTTTCGGAACTCCTTCTGGTGTTTCCAGGGTATATGAGAATTTATAAGCCTCGAGGGTCCCACAAGCCACCACAGAGCGACCCCTCCCCACATGCCATGTCGGGTTGGCTTCTGGGGCCCTTGTGTGATCCTCTGCCTTCCTCCGATGCTTGTTGCTCTTCTTTTGATCCAGAAAAAATCACCAAAAAGTTTCGGGTCAATTGGACTTCGTTTGGTATGGAAAACCTAAAAAGTGAAAAACTTGGAGAAAACAACAACTCGCACTGGCACTGGGTAAATAGGTTAGTGATACGTCCATTTTGCATCATGCTTTCATGTTGATATTTATCGCTTCTTGGGCTCTTATTTCACTTCACGGTACAATTTTTATGCCTTTTCTCTCTTATTTTGCAAGGTTTACATGAAGAGGGAGAATGCCGACAACTAGAATTCTGGCCTGAAAGTGGACCAAAGTTGAGATACCTATTCTGCGCAACTCCAAACGCCGTAAAAATCAACAAGGATTTTTTTCCCGATTTATCAAAAATACTAGGCCGAAGAAGTGCCAGAGGGGGCATGGAGGTGGCCACAAGCCTGCACGGCGCGACCACCCCCAGGCCGCGCCATGAGAGCTTGTGGGCAGCCTGCAGGCCCACTTTCCCCCCTCTTTTGCTATATGAAGGGTTTCGTCCAGGAAAAAATCAGAGAGGAGCTTTTTCGTGGATTCGCCGCCGCCACGAGGCGGAACTTGAGCAGAACCAATCTAGAGCTCCGGCAGGACGATCCCGCCAGGGAAACTTCCCTCCCGGAGGGGGAAATCGTCGCCATCGTCATCACCAACACTCTTCTCATTGTAGGGGACTCGTCACCATCAACATCTTCATCAGCACGATCTCCTATCCAAACCCTAGTTCATCACTTGTAACCAATCTCCGTCTCGTGACTCTGATTGGTACTTGTAGGGTTGCTAGTAGTGTTGATTACTCTTTGTAGTTGATGCTAGTTGGATTACTTGGTGGAAGAGTTTATGTTCAGATCCTTGATGCTACTCATTACCTCTCTAGTCATGAATATGATTATGCTTTGTGAGCAGTTACTCTTGTTCCTGAGGACGTGGGATAAGTCATGCTAATAGTAGTCATGTGAATTTGGTATTCGTTCGATATTTTGATGTGTTGTATGTTGTTTTTCCTCTAGTGGTGTTATGTGAATGTCGACTACATAACACTTCACCATTATTTGGGCCTAGGGGAAGGCATTGGGAAGTAGTAAGTAGATGATGGTGAAAGCACGTGGATGTCGCCTAGAGGGGGGGGTGAATAGGCGCTATAAAATAATTAAGCTTTAGGCTTGAACAAATGCGGAATAAAACTAACGTTTAATATGTCAAGCACAAAACCTCAAACAACTAGGCTCACCTATGTGCACCAAAAACTTATGCTAAGCAAGATAAACAACTAAGTGATAGCAAGATATATGACAAGAGACAATATGGCTATCACAAAGTAAAGTGCATAAGTAAAGGGTTCGGGTAAGAGATAACCGAGGTATGCGGAGACGATGATGTATCCCGAAGTTCACACCCTTGCGGATGCTAATATCCGTTGGAGCGGTGTGGAGACACAATGCTCCCCAAGATGCCACTAAGGCCACCGTAATCTCCTCACGCCCTCGCACAATGCAAGATGCCGTGATTCCCCTAAGGGACCCTTGAGGACGGTCACCGAACCCGTACAAATGGCAAACCTTGGGGCGGTCACCGAATCCGTAGACGTGGCAACCCTTGGGGGCGGTTACCGGTACCCGTACAAATTGCTCGGGGAAATCTCCACAACCTAATTGGAGACCCCGACACTTGCCCGGAGCTTCACACCACAATGATTAAGCTCCGAGACACCACCAAGCTTCTAGGACGCCAAAGCATCCACGAAGAACAATATCTAGGGTACTAAGTACCAAAGGTAATAAGCTTCTCAAACTTCACTTCCACGTATCACCGTGGAGAACTCAAACCGATGCAACCAATGCAATGGCAAGAACACACGAAGTGGTCAAGTCTCTCACACTAAAATCCCTTCACAACAACAAAAGCTATGGAGAAATATGAGATGAAGAACAAGGAGCTCACAAAGAACTCCAAGATCTAGATCCAAGGGGTTCCCCTCACATAAAGGAGAAAGTGATTGGTGGAGATGTGGATCTAGATCTCCTCTCTCTTTTCCCTCAAGAACAAGCAAGAATCATTGGAGGGATTGAGAGTAAGCAAGCTCTAAGAATGTCAACAATGGAGGTAGAACAAGAGCTCAACGGATGGATAAGACCAAGGGGGAAGAAGACCCCCTTTATATAGTGGGGGAAGGAATCAGACCGTTACCCCCACTTACAGCCCGAGCCCAGCGGTACTACCGCTGGCTCCAGCGGTACTACCGTTGACCCTCTGGCGGTACTACCGCTGGCTGCAGCGGTACTACCGCTGAGCCCATGGTAGCGCAAAGATACTACCAGGCCAACCACCGCCAAGAAAGTCTTCGCAAAAATTTCCGATGCAGTACAACTGCAAAGATGACGGTACTAAAAACTTGGAGCGGTACTACCGCTGGCCAGGGGCGGTACTACCGTTGGGACACAGCTCTAGCGGTACTACCGCTGGGACAGCGGTACTACCGCTAGGTCCAGCGGTACTACCGCTCGCCATTGAAACAACCATAACTTTCGCATATGAGCTCCGAATCGAGCAAACCCAAGCTTGTTGGATTCAGGACAACAAGAGCTATCCAAACGGGAAATCTTAAGACCATGCACATATGAAAATGCCAATGATATAGAGATGTGAGTCCTCTATGAATGAAGAACCGGCAAAAACTCCAACATCGAAAACATCATAGTAGATGCATATGGACTCCGTTTTCGATGAACTCGAGCTTGTCACGAAGATGACCATAAGCTCTAAAACTCAGAAAGAGAAACACCAAACAAGAACCAAGAAGTATGATGCAAGGATGCAAATGGTTTGAGCTCTCAACGAACGATACGGTCAAGCTACTCACTTGAGAGCCCTCCTTGATAGTACATCAATCTGTCCTAAATAGAAAACCTATCAAGGGCAAACCTATACCTTGCACCTCGTCCTCTTGAGCTAGATGATGATGATCTTGGCTTCCTCAAGATGGACCACCTTTCTTGACTGCGTTGGCTTGATGAAGACTAGTTGATTGCTCCCCCATACTCACTATGGGTGAGCCACTCTTCAGCATATCTTCACAAGTCCATTGCCACCACAATGGACGGCAAGCTTCAAGCATGATATCTTCGTGCTGATCCACTTGAACTTGCACATCGCAATATTGATGACGATCACAACTTGACGTCATACTTCATGGATTGTATGAGATGTTCCCTTTGACGCAAGCCCATGGAAACACACCTAACCCCCACATAGAACTCTCACGAAGACCATGGGTTAGTACACAAACACGTAATGGACAATGCTTACCATACCATGGGATCACTTGATCCCTCTCGGTACATCTTGTACGCTTTGTGTGTTGATCATTTTGATTTACTCTTTGTCTGAGATCTTGATCAACCATGTGTCTCTATGACCATTCTTTGGATAATACCTTGAATACCATCTTGGTAATCATATAAACTCCTTGAACCCAACAGATGGACTTCAAGAAGTGCCTATGGACAAATCCTATAAATGTAACTTAAGGCAACCATTAGTCCATAGGAATTTTCATCAATTACCAAAACCACATATGGAGATATATGCTCTAACAGATGGGTTGCTAGAGTGACAGAAGCTTAAACCCTAGTTTATGCGTTACTTCATAAGGGGCTGATTTGGATCCACTAGTTTAATGCTATGGTTAGACTTTGTCTTAATTCTTCTTTCGTAGTTGCGGATGCTTGCGAGAGGGGTTAATCATAAGTGGAATGCTTGTCCAAGTAAGGGCAGTACCCAAGCGTTGGTCCACCCACATATCAAACTATCAAAGTAACGAATGTGAATCATATGAACATGATGAAACTAGCATGACAGAAATTCCCGTGTGTCCTCGGGAGTGTTTTTCCTCCTATAAGACTTTGTCCAGGCTTGTCCCTTGCTACAAAAGGGATTGGGCCAGTTTGATGCACCATTGCTACCTTTGTTACTTGTTGCTTGGTACGAATCATCTCACCACACAATCACTTGTTATCGACAATTTCAGTGCCTGCAGATTTTACCATGCTAAAAACCACTTGTCAGATCCTTTTGCTCCTCATTGGGTTCGGCACTCTTACTTATCGAAAGGACTACGATTGATCCCCTATACTTGTGGGTCATCAAGACTCTTTTCTGGCGCCGTTGCCGGGGAGTGAAGTGCCTTTGGTAAGTGGAACTTGGTAAGGAAACAATCATATAGTGTGCTGAAATTTATTTTCACTTGTCACTATGGATACTAATCCTTTGAGGGGTTTGTTCGGAGTATCTTCACCTCGAACGGAAGCACAAATAGTTGCTCGTCAACCTGCTGCACCTAATGAAAATATTTGCTTTGAATTTCCTTCGGGTATGCTTGAGAAACTGCTGGCTAATCCTTTTACAGGAGATGGAACATCACATCCAAACTTGCATCTATTCTATGTAGATGAAGTTTGTGGTTTATTTAAGCTTGCAGGTGTGCCCGAGGATGAGGGAAAGAATAAGGTCATTCCTTTATCTTTGAAGGATAAGGCGTTGACATGGTATAGGCTATGTGATGACACTCGATCATGGGACTACAATCGGTTGAAATTGGAATTTCATCAAAAGTTTTATCCTATGCATTTAGTACATCGTGATCGGAATTATATTTATAATTTTTGGCCTCGTGATAGAGAAAGCATCGCTCAAGCTTGGGGGAGGCTTAAATCAATGCTATATTCATCCCCCAATCATGAGCTCTCGAGAGAAATTATCATTCAGAACTTCTATGCTCGGCTTTCTTATGATGATCGCACCATGCTTGACACTTCTTGTACCGGTTCTTTTATGAAGAGAGATATTGACTTGAAATGGAATTTATTGGAGAGAATTAAACGCAACTCTGATGATTGGGAGCTTGAAGAAGGTAAGGAGTCAGGTATGAATTTCACGTTTGATTGCATTAAATCCTTTGTTGAGACAAATACCTTTAGTGATTTTAGCGCTAAGTATGGACTTGACTGTGAGATAGTAGCTTCATTGTGTGAATCTTTTGCTGCTCATATTGATCTCCCCAAAGAGAAGTGGTTTAAATATCATCCTCCTTTAGAATTCAATATAGTTAAACCCACTCCAGTTGAAGAGAAAGTCATTGCCTATAATGATCCAGTTGTTCCCACTGCTTACATTGAGAAACCACCTTTCCCTGTTAGGATAAAGGATACCACCTTTCCCTGTTAGGATAAAGGATCATTCTAAAGCTTCAACTGTGATACGTAGAGGCTATATTAGAACACCTACACCCCCTGAGCAAATTAGAGTTGAACCTAGCATTGCTATTATCAAAGATCTTCTATCTGACGATGTTGAGGGACATAATATTCACTTCCATGAAGATGTTGCTAGAATTGCTAAACCTCACACTAGAGACAAACATAGGCCTGTTGTTGGCATGCATGTTGTTTCTGTTAAGATAGGAGATCATTGTTATCATGGCTTATGTGACGTGGGTGCTAGTGTTAGTGCAATACCTCAATCCTTATACGATGAAATCAAAGACGAGATTGCACCTGTTGAGATAGAGCCTATTGATGTCACTATTTAGCTTGCCAATAGAGATACTATCTGCCCTGTGGGAATTGTTAGGGATGTTGAAGTCTTGTGTGGTAGAACGAAGTATCCTGCTGATTTCCTCGTTCTTGCTACCGCACAAGATAGCTTTTGTCCCATCATATTTGGCAGACCTTTTTTCAATACCGTCAATGCTCATATTGATTGTGAGAAGCAAACTGTTACTGTTGGCTTTGAAGGTGTGTCACACGAGTTCAATTTCTCCAAGTTTGGTAGACAACCTCATGAAAAGGAGTTGCCTAGTAGGGATGAAACTATTGCCTTAGCTTCTATTGCCGTGCCTCCTACTGATCCCTTAGAGCAATACTTGCTTGAGCATGAAAATGATATGCATATGGATGAACGGGATGAGATAGATAGAGTTGTCTTAGAACAATATCCTATCCTTAAGAATAACTTGCATGTTGAACTGCTTGGGGATCCACCCCCACCAAAGGGTGATCCTGTGTTCGAGCTTAAACAGTTGTCTGATACTCTTAAGTATGCCTATCTTGATGAAAAAGAGATATATCTTGTTATAATTAGTGCTAGCCTCTGAGAGCATGAAGAAAAGAAGTTACTAAAAACTCCGAGAAAGCACCGTGCTGCTATTGGATATACTCTTGATGATCTTAAGGGCATTAGTCCTACCCTATGCCAACACAAGATTAAAATCGATCCTGATTTCAAACCAGTTGCTGATCATCAAAGGAGATTGAATCCTAAGATGAAAGAAGTAGTAAGAAAAGAAATACTCAAGCTCCTGGAAGCGGGTATTATCTATCCTGTTGCTCATAGTGATTGGGCGAGTCCGGTGCATTGCGTCCCTAAGAAGGGATGCATTACCGTTGTCCCTAATGATAAGGATGAATTGATCCCACAGAGGATTATTACTGGCTATAGGATGGTGATCGATTTTAGGAAACTAAATAAAGCCACTAGGAAAGATCATTACCCTCTGCCTTTTATCGACCAAATACTAGAAAGGCTATCTAAACACACACACTTCTGCTTTCTAGACGGTTATTCTGGTTTCTCCCAAATACCAGTTGCACAATTTGATCAAGAGAAAACCACTTTCACCTGCCCTTTCGGTACATTTGCCTATAGACCTATGCCTTTTGGCTTATGTAATGCACCTGCCACATTTCAAAAATGTATGATGGCTATATTCTCTGACTTTTGTGAAAAGATTGTTGAGGTTTTCATGGATGACTTCTCCGTTTACGGGTCTTCCTTTGATGATTGCCTCAGCAACCTTGATCGAGTCTTACAGAGATGTAAAGACACCAATCTTGTCTTGAATTGGGAGAAGTGCCACTTTATGGTTAATGAAGGCATCGTCTTAGGACATAAAATTTCGGAAAGAGGTATTGTAGTCGATAAGGCTAAGGTTGATGCAATCGAGAAAATGCCATACCCCACAGATATCAAAGGTATAAGAAGTTTCCTTGGTCATCCTGGTTTCTATAGAAGGTTTATTAAAGACTTCTCTAAGATTTCTAGGCCTCTTACCAACCTCTTGCAAAAGGATATTCCTTTTGTTTTTGACGATGATTGTGAGGAAGCCTTCGACATACTTAAGAGGGCTTTGACAACTTTACCTACTACAGGAATCAGCTTCTTTGCCGTCTACCATCACGGACGGCAAAGAGTAAATCCCGGACGGCAAAGAGAATACCACAAACGGCAAAGAATCTCACGGCCGGCAAAATTTCTGCGTCAGCCTATGACGGCATCATACCTTCTTTGCCGTCTGTCTCCCCAAAGCGGACGGCAAAGAGCTTTGCCATCAGCTTTTCATAGGAGCAGTCGGCAAAGTGCTCGAGACGGCAGCCGACAGGTGTTGCCTCCGTTAGGGGTTAACGGAGGCTTTGCCGTCTGCCTCCCCCTCTTCTTTGCCGTCTGCCTCCCCCCTCTTCTTTGCCGTCTGCCTCCTCCTCCTCCCCCCTCCACTCTTTGTCATCTGCCTCCTCCTCCTCCTCCCCTCCTCCGTGCCCTCTTCTTTGCCGTCTGCCCACCCTGGAAATAGACGGCAAAGAGCCTATATAGACACCCCAGGATGCCCAGTTGGGTGCCATGTGGCACCTTTGCTGTCTGCCAGCGGATGGCAAAGACCTGTGCCATCAGCTGGCAGACGGCAAAGAGCCCATATAGTACCTGGTTTTTTTGTTTTATATTATTTCACAGCACACACACACACATATATATATATATATATATATTTTACAGCACATTTATATAATTCACCACACATATATGATATATAGTTCACCACACATATACTTGCCAACACATATATATAATTCACCACACATATATGATATACATATAAATCAATGTACATCCCCATATATCAAAAGAACCAACATACAAAGTATTGCAATGTTTATCCATATATACATATACATATAGTTCGACATTGTTCATCAACTCAAATGAAAACTAGATGATATACATATAAAGTTCATCCATCGACATTGTTCAACTCCATGAGTGCCAGCTTCCATGCATGTAGTATATCCAATCTGCAAAAATGTGAATAAGAAAGTCAGAAGAAGAACAAAATATGATGTTTTTGAGCTAATTATGTCATTTTAGCGGAAAAAAAGCTAAGAATATAATATTCATGAGCTAACCAAGGTTCTTATGCCATTTTTAGCTTATTATGGCATTTTGGAGCTAAATGGGTTAATTATGTGATTGTTGGGGAAATTAAAGCAAGGATAATATGAAAGAGGAGAAGAAAGAGGAGGAGGAGGAGGAGAAGAAGAAATCAAGAAGGAGGAGAAGGAGGAGGAGGAGAAGGACTAGAAGGTCCTTGGCCTTCTCCTCCTCCTCCTCCTTCTCCTTCTTCTCTTCTTCATCTTCTTCTTCTTTCTTTTCATTTTTCCTATTTCTTCTCCTCTTCTCCTCTTGTTGGAGCTAAATTACCTAATTATGTCTTTTTGGAGCTATATGGGCTAATTATACCATTTTAGAGGAAAACAAGCTAAGAATATAATATTCATGAGCTAACCAAGGTTCTTATGCCATTTTGAGCTTATTATGGCATTTTGGAACTAAATGGGCTAATTATTTCATTGTTGGGGAAATTAAATCAAGGATAATATGAAAGAGGAGAAGAAAGAGGAGGAGGAGGAGAAGAAGAAGAAATCAAGAATAAGGCGGAGAAGGAGGAGGAGGAGAAGGACTAGAAGGTCCTTGGCCTTCTCCTCCTCCTCCTCCTTCTCCTTCTTCTCTTCTTCTTCTTCTTCTTCTTTCTTTTCATTTTTCCTATTTCTTCTCCTCTTCTCCTCTTGTTGGAGCTAAATTACCTAATTATGTGTTTTTAGAGCTAAATGGGCTAATTATCCCATTTTAGAGGAAAACAAGCTAAGTATATAATATTCATGAGCTAACCAAGGTTCTTATGCCATTTTGAGGTTATTATGGCATTTTGGAGCTAAATGGGCTAATTATGTGATTGTTGGGGAAATTAAAGCAAAGGTAATATGAAAGAGGAGAAGAAAGAGGAGGAGGAGGAGAAGAAGAAGAAATCAAGAAGAAGGAGGAGAAGGAGGAGTAGGTCCTTGGCCTTTTCCTCCTCCTCCTCCTCCTTCTCCTTCTTCTCTTCTTCTTCTTCTTCTTCTTCTTCTTCTTTCTTTTCATTTTTCCTATTTCTTCTCCTCTTTTCCTCTTGTTGGAGCTAAATTACCTAATTATGTCTTTTTGGAGCTAAATGGGCTAATTATCCCATTTTAGAGGAAAACAAGCTAAGTATATAATATTCATGAGCTAACCAAGGTTCTTATGCCATTTTGAGGTTATTATGGCATTTTGGAGCTAAATGGGCTAATTATGTCATTCTTGGGGAAATTAAAGCAAGGATAATATAAAAGAGGAGAAGAAAGAGGAGGAGGAGGAGGAGGAGGAGGAGAAGAAATCAAGAAGAAGGAGGAGAAGGAGGAGAAGGAGGAGGAGGAGAAGGACTAAAAGGTCCTTGGCCTTCTCCTCCTCCTCCTCCTACTTCTCCTTCTTCTCTTGTGTGTTGTATAGACTCACCATGAAATGTCCACACCGTATAATTAGGCTTAAAACCCCTCATCTATAGGTGTTTAATCATTATAGCCTTTGTCGTCTTTTTATAGTTGTCGCATCCAGGACAGGGGCAATAGTTTCTTTCCTGGCCATTTGCGAATGCGGCTTTCACAAATTCCTCTGTTTTTACAAACCATTCTTTTGTCATCTCTTTCTGACTAGGGTGACCGGTATACATCCAAGCACGATCACTCATCTTCCGTAGCTACTAAAGATAGAAGAAATATATTTATATATAATTTAGCATTTATATTCATCAGTTAATCAGGTTCGCCATTTTTATAACGTCCAGGCAACCTACACGCTAATAGGTAAAGATAGGTCCTAATCCCACCCGAGTATGTGTAGATTGGGTTCATTTTCCCATGCTCTGCTCCGGATCCAACGTAAAATTTCAGCAGCACCTCCCCGCTGTTCTCGTGATACACGTCTCCGCAATAAACAGAGAGGATGTGCATCCGGAGAACAACAGGGAGGCACTAACGAAATTCCGCATCGGATCCAGAGCACAGCATACGGGAAAACGAACCCAATCTACACATACTCGGGCTGTCCACGGATAATGTTGGACAATTCGAAAGGATGGTGGTTATAAATATGCAAAGACATGCATATTTATAGATGTCGCCCTTTCGAACGGGAGACGCATACTGGTCACGCATACTGATAAATTAATTTAATTACCTAAATCTAGAAAGTTTCATCCGGAAACCGAGCCACAGTAAATGAAGGGGCGGGGAGGAGATGAAATTTGTACTGACCCACGAATGCAGGGGCGGAGCTCGTACAATGCACGGACAGGTCTTCGGACAGCAGACCTCACAGCGACGAGACAACTATCACATGCAAATCCACCCGATCAACACAAATATTCTAATTATGTCATTTTAGAGGAAAACAAGTTAAGAATATAATATTCATGAGCTAACCAAGGTTTTTATGCCATTTTGTAGCTATATGGGCTAATTATCTCATTGTTGGGGAAAATAAGGTCAGGAGAATAAGATAGAGGAGAAGAAAGAGGAGGAGGAGAAGAAGAAGAAGAAGAAATCAAGAAGAAGGAGAAGGAGGAGGAGGAGAAGAAGGAGGAGAAGAAGGAGGAGGAGAAGGTATTCTTCTTCTCTTCTTCTCTTCTTCTTCTCTTCTTCTTTTCTTCTTCTTTTCTTCTTCTCCTTCTTATGTTTGTCTTCTCCTCCTCCTCTTCTTCTTCTTCTTCTTCTTCTTCTCCTCCTCCTCTTCTCCTCTTCTTCTTCTTCCTATTCTTTCTATTAAGCTAACTAACTAACTAACCTAACTAACCAAGCTAACTAAACCTATCGCTAAACCTAGATAGCACTAAACAGGAAAAAAAAGAATCTACCACTAAGTAACTAAAAAAGAATCTAGCTACCACTAAATACCAAAGAATAAAAAATCAACTTCTTCTTCTTTTTTCTCGTCTTCTCCTTCTTATTTTTTTCTTATTCTCTTCTTCTCTTCTTCTTTACTTCTTCTCCTTCTTATTTTTTCTTCTCCTCCTCCTCCTCCTCCTCCTACTCATCTTATTCTTCTCCTCTTCTCGTTCTCCTCCTCCTCCTCTTCTCCTCTTCTCCTCCTCCACCTAACTAACCAAGCTAACTAACTAACCTAACTAAAACTACTAACCTAATTAAATCTACCACTAAAACTACTAACAATAATCTAGCTACCACTAATTAACAAAACAAAACTAAATCTGTCAATTAGCAAAAAAAGAAAAAAATGACTCACCGGAGGGGGGCGGGGAGGAGGAGGGTGTGGCGATGGTGGCGGAGGGGGTGGTGGTGGAGAAGGGGCGAGCTCCGACGGCGGTGGTGGAGGAGGAGGTCCCGGGGAGGAGGAGGGGGCGTGGTGGAGGAGGGGGCGCAGGGAGGAGGGGGCGTAGGGAGGCCGGAGGAGGAGGGGGCGGCGGCGCAGGGAGGCCGGAGGCCGGAGGATGGAGGAGGAGGGGGCGCAGGGAGGCCGGAGGAGGAGAGGGCGGCGGCGCAGGGAGGCCGGAGGCCGGAGGAGGAGGGGCGCAGGGAGGCCGGAGGAGGAGGGGGTGCAGGGAGGCCGAAGGAGGAGGGGCGGCGGCGCAGGGAGGCCGGAGGAGGGCGTGGCGGTGGTGGTGGTGTCGGGGGTGAGAGAGAGGGGTGTCGGGGTGGCCGTTAGGGGTGAGAGAGAGGCACGTGGGGGTGGGGCTAACGGTCGTTAGGGGGGGCACCCTCTTTGCCGTCCGCCTACCGACGGCGCAGAGGAGAAAAGCAGACGGCAAAGAGAGAGGCCGCCCATGCTCTTTGCCGTCTGGCTGAATGCTCTTTGCCGTGAGCTGGCAGACGGCAAAGAGTTGGCTGATGGCAAATAGTATCTTTGGCATCAGCCTGCTCTTTGCCGTATGGTTTTTGGAAGCTGATGGCAAAGAGGGTCTTTGCCATCAGCCAACAGGAGGCAAAGAAACATCAGATGGCAAAATCTCAGATTTTAGTAGTGACCTATTGTTCAACCACCTGATTGGAACTTGCCTTTTGAGATCATGTGTGACGCTAGTGATTATGCTCTTGGTGTTGTTCTAGGGCAAAGAGTCGATAAGAAGTTGAATGTTATTCACTACGCTAGTAAAACTCTAGACAGTGCCCAGAGAAGCTATGCTACTACGGAGAAGGAGTTTTTAGCAGTCGTGTTTGCATGTGAAAAGTTCAAGTCTTACATAGTTGATTCCAAAGTCACTATTCGCACTAATCATGCTGCTATTAAGTACCTTATGGAGAAGAAAGATGCAAAACCTAGACTTATCAGATGGGTTCTCTTGCTACAAGAATTTGATTTGCACGTTGTTGACAGAAAGGGTGCTGATAACCCAGTAGCAGATAACTTGTCTAGGTTGGAGAACGTTCTTATGACCCACAACCTATTGATGATAGCTTTCCTGATGAGCAATTGAATGTCATCAATGCTTCAGGTAGTGCACCGTGGTATGCTGATTATGCAAACTATATCATTGCCAAATACATACCACCTATTTTCACGTACCAACAAAAGAAGAAATTCTTCTTTGACTTGATACTACTTTTGGGATGATCCTCACCTTTATAAGGAAGGAGTATATGGTGTTATTAGACGTTGTGTACCTGAACATGAACAGGGACAGATCCTACAGAAGTGTCACTCCGAGGCCTACGGAGGACACCATGCGGGAGATAGAACTGCACACAAGGTATTGCAATCAGGTTTCTATTGGCCCACTCTCTTCAAGGATGCCCGTAAGTTTGTCTTGTCTTGTGACGAATGTCAAAGAATAGGTAGTATTAGCAAACGTCAGGAAATGCCTATGAACTATTCACTTGTCATTGAACCATTTGATGTCTCGGGCTTTGATTATATGGGACCTTTTCCAAAATCCAACGGGTATACTCACATCTTAGTTGCTGTTGATTATGTCACTAAGTGGGTAGAAGCTATCCCCACTAGTAGTGCTGATCACAACACCTCTATCAAGATGTTGAAAGAAGTTATCTTCCCTAGATTTGGAGTCCCTAGATATCTAATGACCGACGGTGGTTCACACTTCATTCATGGTGCTTTTCGTAAAACGCTTGCTAAGTACGATGTCAACCATAGAATTGTGTCTCCCTACCACCCTCACTCCAGTGGTCAAGTAGAGCTAAGTAATAGATAGATTAAACTGATTCTACAAAAGACTGTCAACAGGTCTAGAAAGAATTGGTCTAAGAAGCTCGATGACGCATTGTGGGCTTATAGAACTGCCTATAAGAATCCCATGGGCATGTCTCCGTACAAGATGGTGTACGGTAAAGCATGTCACTTACCTCTTGAGTTAGAGCATAAAGCTTATTGGGCAATCAAAGAGCTCAACTTTGATTTCAAACTTGCCGGTGAGAAGAGGTTATTTGATATTAGCTCGCTTGATGAGTGGAGAACTCAGGCATATAAGAATGCCAAGCTGTTCAAAGAGAAGGTTAAGAGGTGGCATGATAAGAGGATACAAAAGCGTGAGTTCAATGTAGGTGATTATGTCTTGCTATATAACTCTCGTTTAAGATGCTTTGCAGGCAAGCTTCTCTCTAAATGGGAAGGTCCCTATGTTGTTGAGGAAGTATATCGTTCCGGTGCTATCAAGATCAACAACACGGAAGGTAATTCTCCGAGAGTGGTAAATGGGCAGAGAATCAAGCATTATATCTCAGGTACCCCCATAAATGTTGAAAGCAATATTATCAATACCATAACTCCGGAAGAATACCTAAGGGATATTTATCAGCATGTTTCAGACTACGAAAATGAAGAGGTATGTGATTCGGTAAGAAAATAGAGTCCAAAACTTTTCCAGTAGGAAATTTTCTCCGTTTTGGAATATTTGAAAAAAAATACAAAAATTGGAAGTAGTCCGAAAAGTGTGTGAGGAGGCGACAAGCCTGCACGGCACAGGCCCAACCCTGGCCGCGCCGTGAGGGCTTGTGGACACCTCGTGCTCCTCCCGGACTCTGTTTTCGTGCGGGGTACCCCTTCTGGTCTGGAAAAAATCATTATATATACTTCCGTTTGGTCTGACCCCTGCATCACGCAGATTTCCTCTGTTTTTCGTTTCGAGCCTGTTTCTATTGCAGATCTAGATCGCCATGACTTCCCCAAAAGCTCCGAAGGACAAGATCTTCGAGAAGGTCATCAATCCCTACCTCACGGGAGTGCTGCAACACCCTCAATCTATCGAAATGCGTGAGGGGATGTTGCACATCCGTGATCTTGAGGGGCCTAAGAAGACCGGAAGCATGGAGACGAGGCTCGAAGCAATGGAGCAAGAAGTCTTCAAGTGCCAAGGGATGGTGGAGCGTGGACTCAACGCCAACCACATGATGATCACGGAGTTCACCAACAAGCACATGATTGATGCCAATGACATTGGGAAGCATCTCTCCAGGCTCTATGACAAGATTGATCAACTCCATGCCTAGATCTATGACCTGCAGAACCAAAACTGTGAGTATGAGTATAGATTTAAGTCAATACGGTTGGCTGCAGATTTGAGGATTCCGAAGACTCGTTCATCTTTCCATGAAGGAGCACCTATGCCTTGGAAGACGAAGGATCAAACTCATGTTGCAACAACTCCACCATCACCACCAAAGGAAGACAACTGAGCATTGGTATGGGCAATCCCCTTGGCTTGTGCCAAGCTTGGGGGAGTTGCCCCGGTATCGTATCACCATCACATCTTTTGCCTTTACCTTTGTTTTAGTTTGTTCCTTTTCAGTTTTCTTTTTCTGTAGTAGTTTAAAAGCCTTAGTGTTTTAGTCTTGAGTTTTGCTTTGTGTCACCCCCGATGTATTCGAGCTCGTGAGCCATATAATAAAGAGTGTCTTAGTTGAAGGGCTTTGCCTCTTGCCATGATTAAAAGAGTGAGAATAGAACAAAAGCATGAAAGATCATGTAATGATCTTGTGGGAAGTGATGGCTTCACATATAAAAAGAATGAGGATTGAAACTTGTTGAGGATAGGAAAACATAGACCTTGGTCATGGTTGCAATTAATAGGAAGTGATAAAGAAGGAGAGGTTCACATATAAATATATCATCTCTGACACCATCTATGATTGTGAACACTCACTAAACTATTGCATGCCTAGAAGTAGATGTTGGACAAGGAAGACAACATAATGAATTGTGTTTGCTTGGCTCCAAACAATGTTATATGATTAGAGATCCCTTAGCATGTGACGATTGCTTCCACCTCATATTAGCCAAAACCTCCCGCACCAAGTAGAAATACTACTTGTGCATCCATAAACCTTCAAACCAGTTTTGCCATGAGTGTCCACCATACCTACCTATGGATTGAATAAGATCCCTCAAGTAAGTTTTCATCGGTGCAAGCAATAAAAATTGCTCTCTAATATGTATGATCTATTAGTGTGTGGAAAATAAGCTTTATACGAACCTGTGATGAGGAAGACATAAAAGCGACAGACTGCATAATAAAGTTCTTTATCACAGGAGGCAATATAAAGTGACGTTCCTCCGCACTAAGAGGACACGCATCCAAACCTTAAAAGCGCATGACAACCTCTGCTTCCCTATGTGAAGGGCCTATCTTGTACCTTTACTTTTTGCCTTTGAAAGAGTCATGGTCATCTTCACCAATTCCTTATTTTGCCTTTATCTTGGCTAACATCATATGCTTGGGAAAGATCTATATTCATATGTCAACTTGGAGGTCAGTATTCATGAATTATTATTGTTGACATTACCCTTGAGGTAAGCAGTTGGGAGGCAAAACTGTAAGCCCCTATCTTTCTCTGTGTCCAGCTGAAAGTTTGATCTCATGAGTACCACGTGAGTTGTAGCAATTGTAGAGAACGAAAGAATGATTGAGTATGTGGATTTGCTTTACAAGCTCTTATTTGACTCTTTCTGATGTTGTGATAAATTGCAATTGCTTCAATGACTAAAGGTTATCGGTTGTTACTTCTCGGTAAGGTTGTTGATCCATGCTTTACTTTGTGAAAGAACTATCACTTTAGCATGAGAGATTATATGTTGGTATTGCTGTTCTGATCTTGATCATGATGCATGCATGTTCGTATCTTGTTTTGTCGACACCTCTCTCCCTAAACATGTGGACATATTTATTGAGCTAGGCTTTCGCTTGAGGACAAGCGAGGTCTAAGCTTGGGGGAGTTGATATGTCCATTTTGCACCATGCTTTCATGTTGATATTTATCGCTTCTTGGGCTGTTATTTCACTTCACGGTACAATTCTTATGCCTTTTCTCTCTTATTTTGCAAGGTTTACATGAAGAGGGAGAATGCCGGCAACTAGAATTCTGGCCTGAAAGTGCAGCAAAGTTGAGATACCTATTCTGCGCAACTCCAAACGTCATAAAAATCAACGAGGATTTTTTCCCGATTTATCAAAAATACTAGGCCCAAGAAGTGCCAGAGGGGGGCGTGCAGGTGGCCACAAGCATGCACGGCGCGGCCACCCCCCCAGGCCGCGCCATGAGGGCTTGTGGGGGAGCCTGCAGGCCCATTTGCCCCCCTCTTTTGCTATATGAAGGGTTTCGTCCAAGAAAAAAATCAGAGAGGAGCTTTTTCGTGGATTCGCCACCGCCACGAGGCGGAACTTGTGCAGAACCAATCTAGAGCTTCGGCAGGACGATACTGCCGGGGAAACTTCCCTCCCGGAGGGGGAAATCGCCGCCATCGTCATCACCAACACTCCTTTCATTGGAGGGGACTCGTCACCATCAACATCTTCATGAGCACCATCTCATCTCCAAACCCTAGTTCATCACTTGTAACCAATCTCCGTCTCGCGACTCCGATTGGTACTTGTAAGGTTGCTAGTAGTGTTGATTACTCTTTGTAGTTGATGCTAGTTGGATTACTTGGTGGAAGAGTTTATGTTTAGATCCTTGATGCTACTCATTACCTCTCTGGTCTTGAATATGATTATGCTTTGTGAGTAGTTAATTTTGTTTCTGAGGACGTGGGATAAGTCATGTTAATAGTAGTCATGTGAATTTGGTATTCGTTCGATATTTTGATGTGTTGTATGTTGTTTTTCCTCTAGTGGTGTTATGTGAACGTCGGCTACATAACACTTCACCATTATTTGGGCCTAGAGGAAGGCATTGGGAAGTAGTAAGTAGATGATGGGTTGCTAGAGTGACAAAAGCTTAAACCCTAGTTTATGCGTTACTTCGTAAGGGGCTGATTTGGATCCACTAGTTTAATCCTATGGTTAGACTTTGTCTTAATTGTTCTTTCGTAGTTGCAGATGCTTGCGAGAGGGGTTAATCATAAGTGGGATGCTTGTCCAAGTAAGGGCAGTACCCAAGCGCTGGTCCATCCACATATCAAACTATCAAAGTAACGAACGTGAATCATATGAACATGATGAAACTAGCATGACAGAAATTCCCATGTGTCCTCGGGAGCGTTTTTCCTCCTATAAGATTTTGTTCAGGCTTCTCCCTTGCTACAAAAGGGATTGGTCCACTTTGTTGCACCATTGCTACCTTTGTTACTTGTTGCTTGCTACGAATCATCTCACCACACAATCACTTGTTACCGACAATTTTAGTGCTTGCAGATTTTACCTTGCTGAAAACCACTTGTCGGATCCTTCTGCTCCTCGTTGGGTTCGACACTCTTACTTATCAAAAGGACTATGATTGATCCCCTATACTTGTGGGTCATCAGTTAGTGCTCAACAATAATATAAATTGGTAAATAAATACACCAAAAGTATTCTAGAATGATAATATATCAGCATGGAACAATAAAAAATTATAGATATGTTGGAGACGTATCAGTTATTGACCATGTTGCTGCATGATGAACCTGACCACAAGGGTCTATTTCTTGGAGGCAAACAAAGAACAATCAATCGGCTGAGATTGCAGTCTGAATATTGCAAATTTAAGAGGTAAGTTTTACTAATCAAAGTTGGGTTTTGTGATGTCTTGGTCTGGTCGTTGGACACAAATGAAGGAGGTGATTTGCAACAATGGTGAAATTTATTATGATCAAAATCGATGTCTAAATGACGCCTTAAGGCTTGTATTTATAGGAAAAAGAGACATGATTTCATCCACCCTTGGTAAGGTGGGAGTAAAACATTTCCACAGTTGTTTCCCCTACAATACAGACTCTAAAAATTGCCTAATAAGAGGTATTTTAAAATTACATGAGCGAGGCCAAAAATAAGTTAGCGCTTCATTTCTAATTAGGCCACCATGTATATTGCGTCATGTATTTGTGTGTCATCATGGTATCTTGAAAATGCTTTAAACTCTAATAAAAACTCTATTCGTGTTCCCTTCGCACGCGCCTTGCTTGATCATACTCCAATATTCATCCTTCTTGCACATGCTAAACCCTTCGTTCATAAAAAACAAAAGTATCTAAATTAGGCAACAACATATTCTCTTGAACATTAGAATAATTACCAAGAAATGAAAGTATCAGGTATTTTAATTTGCATGCATGCGCTCTAGGTATTAGTCCAATATGTGTAGCAGCAGGAGTTGTGGGTGTAACTGTGGGTGTGATATCTTTATCATCCTCTCCTTCTTAAACTAGAGTAGTCCTTGACATAAGGTCATATTCGTAACCAACATAAGGCTTCAAATATGCAATGTTAAAAGTTGGATACTAACCTCAAATATGCAGTCAACTTAAGTTTATATGCACTATCATTTATTTTCTCTAACATCTTAAAAGGACTATCAACACGTGGTATTATCTTAGATTGCATAAATTAGGAAGCCTATATTTCGTTAAGTGTAAACAAATAAGATCTCTTGGTTCACACACAATATATCTTCTACCCTTATGGACAACAAGTTTCTATTTAACATTCATGCACTTGATGTTTTTCTTTGTTAAGTCATGCATCTTTAAGATCAACTAGGCACATTGTTTAGCATTAAAATTAACCTTTTTGAAAGATGAAAGAGACAATAAATCAATTGGTACACGAGGTAGCAAACCATGCACAATTTAAAAATGGCACATCTTAGTTGTTGAATGCAGCGAATGATTATAAGCAACATCAATATGAGTAAAGAGTTTTTAGTTATTCTTCAAAACAACCCTAAATATAGTAGACAATGATCTATTGACTATTTCAGTTTATTCATCAGTTTGGGAGTGGGACGTAGTACTAAAAACAACTTTGTCCCCAACTTAACCCATAAGCATCTCCAAAAGTGGCTAAGAAAATTAGTATCAGAATGTGTTAAAATAATACATTAGCAGTAGCATCACTTTTATGAAAGAAAAAATGAGTAATACTAGCAGCATCGTCACTTTTATGACATGACATAAAGTGTGTCATCTTTTTAATATCTATCCACGACAACAAATATGCTATCAAAAAACAAAGTCCATATATATGTCTTCCCACAGAACACTGGGTACTCTCAAAAGACATATATAAACTATTGAGTTTGAGTCATGACTTAGCTTTTTGACATATAGTGTAGTGAGCGACAAAAGGCTTGACATCTCATCTCATCTTAGGCCAAAAAATATGTAGCAAATATGTCATCTATCTTGTTCACGCCAAAGTGTCCCATTAATTCTTCTCTAGGCACCTTCTGACAACAACAAAAGGCGAACGATTTAGCTAGAATGCATAGCTTGTTAACACAAAACACAAATCCGTCACTAATGATGAACCTGTTCAGTGTTCATCCTTTTTTACAATTCTGCATCACACTTTTAAATTCATCATTGCACATATTGATCTTTGATGGTATCCAAACAAAATATTTTGAATTCAAGTTGTGAAAGCATAATATATCGACGAGATTATGTATCAACAATAACATTTGTTTACCCTTCCTGTGTTTAGTGACATAATGAAAAATCTCAATAAACTCAACCCATTGTGCATGTCTATGCTTCAGTTTTTCTTAAGTCTTAATATGTTTCAAAGATTCATGATCGGAATGTATTACAAATTCTTTGGACCATAAATAATGTTGGCATGTTTCCACGGTCCAAAAGGAGCATATAACTCCTGTGACGATGACACCGTGTTTGGCCCCATGCCTATGCACGCTGGCTTGACCTTGGATCAGGCACAAAAGCACTTTGATGCCGCCATGGTAAACGAGGAGCAAGTGTGACGAATGCTATGTCACTGTTCCAACAAGCGCAAGAGGAGCACCGACGCAACATGTTCCTCCTCGATTAGCACCGTTTGACAAAGGGACAAATCTACAACGAGCACACAAGCAAGGAGGCCATGGCCACCATGGTCGCGGTGAATCTGAAATTCATTGCGGAGCAGCGGGCGCTCTACGGCGTCGCTCATAGTGCTTGGCGCACCTTGCAACATACAGGTGACACAACCGGACGCACACGCGACATCACACGCGCTAGAGGCCAAGGATAAGAACACCACCAGCTCCACATCCTACGCGTCACACTCCAACTTTCGAGGGTGCATGTGGCACATGAAAGTGACGGGTCGTCCACATCCATCATCGACCTCACGTCCACTAGTACCGGTGATGGATATATAACAAACTCCTCCGAGAATGAGTAGGGCTTGTGAAGCGGCAAGGCATTGTGTCCCATGTGGGTAGGTCTGCCTCCCATGTCCTACCCCTCCTCGCTAGAGACCACATGTTCGCTTCATGGACCTTGAACCCCATCGCCGCTCTTGGAGACGACGGATAAGGGACGTGGTCGTTGATGCAGAATACAAATTAAGTTGACGATAGGCACGAACATAGGATAGCTTTAGGTCCGGCCGCTATTTTTTTAATGAAAAATGTCCGAATTTTAATGACTCTGCTCCGGTTTATATGACAATCATCCTGTTTGCATGAATTTCTTCCGGTTATTTTAAACCTTCTTTGAATTGTATGCGGATAGCATTGGATGGCCAACTCCCACATCCGAGTCTATATGACGTTGGAAATGCTCTTACACCTCATTTTTTCACGCTAGAATTTGTTTATTGAAACATTTTTCCGTAGATGCTTCCACTTCATTTCCAGTGTGCTTGGTTTCGAGTTTTAAAGCTTTGCAAGGCCCACTGCTTTCTTATCTCACTTCTCATGGAAACCGTGAACCTAGACAATAGATCTTCAAAACCCCACTTCTTATGATCTAGTATGATTTAGGGCGATAAGGATTTTTGGGAGCGCTTATGATTTCTGGAGCTTTCTTCATCGTGGTGGCACGCAACGATGACTACTTCCCGATATTGAAGACCTACTCAGGGACATGGTGAACAATGTGACCACGTCTTATCGTTCGCACTGTACATACATATTTTTGTCTTTTATTTTAGGGATTGCGGCTCGTGGATGCCAGGTATGGTTTCCTTCTTCGAGGTCTTAGCCGTGCGGGTACCACATCTGAAGTTCGAGGACGTGTCCGCGGTGTTGCCCCATTCTGACTCATTCAACGACAATGATTTCTCCTGTGGTGGGCCACCTTGGAGGTCCGCAAAGCTGCATATCAACGATGGAGCCGTGTCAAAGATCGGGTGTGGACGTGATCCGACATCTTTTCCTTTGGTGGCTGTTTCGGTGCTGCTAGAAACAGGTGACGGGTGTTGGTGTTAAGCTAAGAAGATTCTACGATTTTGACTTTTAATTTTATTTCTTGGCTGGTGTTTTTTTGTGCAAAGTCTAGAGTTTTGCTGCCCTTTCAGTTTTGTGAGGTGGTTCTGCATTTGGTTTCTCCCATGGTCCTCAAGATAACTTGTATTACCATAAAAATTACTAGGAGTATCAATGATATGGTAATTATATGTGACATTTATGTTCCCGATTGCATGACTAGTTTCATTGATTTGTTACTTGATTTGATTTACATCCGTATTATGATTACATGTTTTCTATCATCTTTTTGGATTAAACTTAATATAAATTTGCTCAAATATAAAATTTCTGGATGAAGTGTGTCCACCATACATGTTTTCGAGCCATTGGAATTGCGTTCGCTGTACTAGCAATAGCAATTGAGATGGATATGATCTTTACTAGCAATAGTAATTGAGATGGATATGATCTTTTCCCTTGATGTTCCCGATTATATGACTAGTTTCATCATTAGTTTGTAATTTGATTCGGTTATCATGTATATTATGATTATCATGATTCATCTACAATTTTTTTTGTTAATCTTAATGAAAATTTGCTCAAATATTCAACACACACTAGTTCTGATTATATTATGTGACGCTTGTTTATATATACAATTAACTGTCTAACCATTTCCCGTGAAAACAAAAAATCGACCCCATTTGATATTTAGCAAACTTGTTCTTTCTGTTATTTAGCAAACTTGTTCTTTCTGCTGAGTCCTGGGTGTAAATTGCATTGCGTGCCATGTCTATTTCTTCAAACAGGTGCTTGTGCTGCTTATAAGAAGAAAAAAAACGCCTTCTTCCATCAACCATTTAAAATGGCAGAAATTGATGAAGGATCTCCCCAAGCGGGTCAACTAGCGGAAGATGTCCATTCTGTCATATAGGACGTCCAAAAATTACTTCCTCCATTTCTATTTACTTCGCATATTAGCTTTGATTAAAGTCAATCTTGGTAGAGTTTGACCATAGTTTAGTTGGTGTCAATGATTTGTCGATCAATTTCTTTGAGTCAAGGGGCGCAGCTATGATGTATAATATTCGCTACTAGTCAATCCACAAAAATATTTTTTCTGATCTTTTATAGATGGATACCTTTTTCTAATGCATTTTTCGGATCGAAAAAGCAGAACAGCTTGACGCTGCGTATTAGAAGTCATTAAAGCCCGATTCAAGATCTTAAGTTAATGAAATGGTGGATTAAAAACCATGGCCATCACCCTCAAGAAATCTCACCCGTATGTACTGATGGGATGCTAGTGCCGGTATAGAGAAAAAACATGACGGAGAGCACGAACAATTTGGTCCATACCTAACGAAAAATTACGATTTACTTCTCATTAAAGTACAAGAGCTTCTTATTTCACAAGAATGAAATAATCTTTTTATTCTTTCACAGTAAAAATATAAACATTTACTGTCGCAAATCTATATGGTGTGAAAGTATAGTCAACAACGAATCTAATGGTATTGATTTGTTACTGTAAAGGTTTATATTTTTTTACTATAAAGTTGCTCAAATTCTACTAAGTTTGACTTGGGTGAACTCTGAAACTATGCAGAGTAAATGGAAACAGAGGGAGTAGTAGCACCAGCGTTCATTGATCAACTAATTACATGTGACTGTAAGGAGCAAAAATGAGTAGTGCAGAATGCCCTTGTTTATGGTCCTGTTTCTTTAAAAAGTCTTAGGACTTTTTTAGTCCCAACTAAAAAGTCTCTAGTCCCTATCTGTTTCTTTCGAGGGACTAAACAGGGATTAGAAGGCATTAAATAATATGCAAAAAAAACCATGTTACCTTTAATAATGTACCAGAAGTTATTAAATGACATGCTAAAAGTAAGGTCACTGTTGGAAAAAGTGTTAAAAAAGTCCCGAAAAGACCCTTCCACAGGGACTTCTTTTTTAGTTCCAAATACCTTTTTTTAGTTCCTAAAAGTCCCTCTTGTTTCTTTCACATGGGACTAAAAGGGATTTTTTTTAGTTCCTACAGCAAAAAGTCCGTGTAAAGAAACACCCCCTATATGCAAATTCCGTGGCAGAAGGTGAAGCTTTCAATTGTAATTAAGAGGCTCAGAGTTGGTGCATGCCTATTCGCTGAAGTGGATGGTGCAACGTGCAATTTACTCTCGCCGGTTCCGAAAGTTGCGACACTTTGCATGCTCCAATTAGGTCTACTAATGCGGCAGGTTTGCAATAATTAAAGATCTACCAAGAGCGTAGGACAGTTGCCATTCATGTCTCCTTCAGATCTAGGTAATCAGCCATCCTCCCCAAATCAATATTGCCATGTGCTACGTGTCTCTCGTTTCTATGCTCAGCTACACAACCATTTCTATGGCCTTTTCCCCGAAAATTCGCAAGGTTCGCAGCCGCTCGCATTTGCGTAAACGCCTGCTAAAATTCATCTGCACCATGATCCATACATATGTTTTGACAGAAAATCATTGAAAAATAGATGAAAATTGTTAATTCTCTGATGATGAAACAGTTTATGTCTTTATTTTGTATAAGTACGTCTGTCTATCTGTCCCTATCCTACACCTTCTGTTATGCTGTGAACCTTTTTCATGAGTTCCGACCATTGTTCATCTGCTTCTTCCTTCGTTTCTTTATCGTTTTTATGATATTTTAGATCTGTTTTCGTCTCCTTTTCTTCCTCTTCTTTTTTCCTTTTGTCTGTTTCTTTCGTTTAGGTGATCTACATTCATCTGTTCGTGTTGTCCTATGTTGTTTGATGCATCACCCTTCTCATGCAAAAAAGCTAATATTCTTTTCCCAACTATTTATGTTCTCTTGTCTCAAATATGTATCCTTCTATCCTTGAATCGAAAATAATTTGCTATATATGATGATATAGCTACACACGGCTTCAATTTTTATTTTTAATTATTTTGAACTATAAAAAATAACTCCATAAATATCGTAACTTTGGACCAGTTAGACAAGCAAACAAATAATTATGTCAAAATGGCAAGAAAAAAACTGAGAGAAGTGAGAAGATGCCTTTTCTGCACAATGAAAATGCACTTGTGCAAAAAGGAAATAGAAACGACAAAGAGAAGTGAGAAAAAAAATCAATTATATACAATAAAATGCACTAGTGTCATCGCCATAAGAAACCCGACATCTCATACTACCAAAGGATGTGTACATGTCACCATTCGAGCCTAACTACCACCATGCATCGAAAAACAGTCTCTCGTTATTCTAATCACACTTCTTTAATATCTTTGCTACTACTCCTAATAGAGATGCTTAGCTCGATTTTAGTGAAACTGAGAGGATGCTTGGATCCAAGGGACTAAAACTAGTTTGACTAAAATTACTTTCTTTAAGAGGCTAAAGTTCCAAGCACCCCTGACTAAAGAGAGACTAAAACTAGTATTGAGGCTAAAATCTTTTAGTCAGGGGTACCCCTACTAAAATGTGCATTAGTCCTCTCTCTCCTCATTCAACTCCTCAGACGAGTTCTAGATTGGAGGGTTTGCAGGATAATAAATGCTCATTAACTTGATTTTAGTCTCTTTAATATTTGGATCCAAGCATGGGTGAGACTAGTAAGTTTTAGTCTCAATACTTTTAGTCATGGGACTAAAACGTATCAAGCATCCTCTGAGACTCACCACAGTAATACCACCGCAATAATAAATGATCAATGAGGCATCAAATCATATAGAGCCATCAGTAGGTTGGACGGGCGAAGCAACCATCACTCTTCGTTAAATTTGCTTCTCCCTCATAGAGTACTTTTTTGGAAACCACAAGTAGTTATAATTGGACAGTAGCACCCACTGAGAAGAAATAGTGAGCCCTTCTCTCACTCTCCAGCTCCTCGGGTATATCCTCGGGTATACGAGGGTGCTTGGATCCAAGAGACTAAAACTAGCCTAATTAAAATTAGTCTTTTTAAGAGGCTAAAGTTCCAAGCACCCCTGACTAAAGAGAGGCTAAAACTAGTTTTGAGGCTAAAATCTTTTAGTCAGGGGTACCCCTACTAAAATATGCATTAGTCCTCTCTCTCCTCATTTAACTCCTCATGCAAGTTCTGGATTGGAGGGTTTGGAGGATAATAAATGCTCATTAACTTGATTTTAGTCTCTTTAGTACTTGGATCCAAGCATGCGTGAGGCTAACAAGTTTTAGTCTCATTACTTTTAGTCTCGGGACTAAAACGTATCCAAGCACCCTCTATGTCCATCGCACTCCCGTTTCAATGTGCCTCTCTCAAGCTTAAAAAAATGTGCCTCTCTCACCCACATACACTCTCTCTCGAGCCCCATTAAAACTACATCCACTCCATCTTATATTGTCCTCCGAATGATTTAAAGGTGTCCACTACACATTCACGCATGGCATGTGCACGTGGGATACATCTCTAACGTATATATAATTTATAAAGTATTCATGCCACGTTTACAATAATTGTATATGGTTTTGATGCACTTTATATGACTTTTATGGACTAACCTATTACCTTAATGCCTAGCATCAGTTCCGGTTTTTGTGCATGTTTCTATGTTCTGCAGAAAATCCATATCAAACAAAGTCCAAACACGACGAAAATTTACGGTGATTTTTTTGGAACATCAAGGACCCTCGAAGCTTGGAGGAAGGACTAGAAGACCGACAAGGACACCACAACCTCTTAAGGCGCACCCTAGGGGGTGGGGAGTGTCGTCTAAGCTTGTGGAACCCTCAGGACTCCTTTTGTCGCGATTCCAATGCTGAAAATTCTTATAAATATAGAAGCCCCGAGAATGAAACCTAGCATTTACATCGCCACCGCAGGCCTCTGTTCCAAAGTATTCTCATCGGAGCCCTTTTCGGCACCCAACCGGAGGGGGAAATCATCGCCGGATGCCATCTTCATCATCCCAGTGGTGTCCATGGCGAGGAGGGAGTAGTTCACCCCTGGGGTTGAGGGTATGTACAAGTAGCTATGTGTTTGATCTCTCTCTCTTGATCTTGATAGGGCGCGATCTTGATGTACCATGAGCTATCTTAATGTAGTTTGATCATACGGTATTCTTCCCTATCTATGTTAGTTGTGATGAATTGAGTCTTTCACTTTGATATTTCATTACTATCAGATTGAATATATGACGAGTTGAGATCACTTGTTGTATGTATTGTATACGGATACCCGTGCTGACAATGGGGTTTTATATTGAGTCACTTGACATGTGTTTTGCTAATCAACTTGTAGATTCCCGTGGTTACATTGGGATAATCTAAGAACATAGGTTGATACACGTTTTCATCCTACTTTATTTGATACAAAATTTGGGGTAACTCTTTGAAGTTCTTTGTGTTGGATTGAATATTACGAATCTAAAATTGTTTGATGCATATGGAATGATTAACTCACGGATACTTGTGGTGATATTGGAGTATGTAGGTACATTAGAATTGATTGATGCGTATCATATGGTTGCTATTGTAGTACGATCGCTAGGGGTGTTTGTGACACTTATAGGAATGACTCAATAGATTGATCGGAAAGATAACTTTGAGGTGGTTTGCTACCTACAACAATTTTATCTTATGTTCTCCGCTATTGAGAATAACTTTGGAGTGAATCTTTGTCACACGTTGAGGGATTAAAATATGATTCAATTCTGCTAGCATTATTGAGAGATTGCACTAGTTAAAGTATGAACCCTAGGCCTTGTTTGCAAGCATTGCAATACTGTTTATGCTCACTTTTATTACTTGCTACCTTGCTGTTTTTATTATTTCAGATTACCAAAACAAATATCTAATATTCATACTACACTTGTATCACTATCTCTTCGCCGAACTAGTGTACCTAGATTGGTTAGGTGTTGCTTGTGACGGGGGGATAACCCCGGGGTAGGCAAATTCGAGCACTTCCCCCAAAGTCTTTCAAAAAATGACATAGGGCGGATGGTTCTCCCCAAAAGGTCGGTTGCCTCTGGCCGGCTGCGCAGCCAGGCCGGCCCAGGGCAGAGCCGGTCTTCATCCGGCTCAGCTACACCCTACGAGTCGGGGGGTCAGCCTAAGTCACATTACCCTAACAAACGCTTCATGGACGCATCATCAAAGGCATGGCAATAGCGTCCCACGTAACGTTGACCTGATAGCGTGTGGCTATAGTGGGGGCGATCGTACCACTGACCATCGCCGACTACGCCCAGTCGAGGCGGCACAGTGGCGGCACGCCCCCATCCACTCCATTACCTGCCTCGGCGTGGCTAAAGTGCAGTCGGCCGTACCGCTGACTTCAGCGGGCTGCCGCAAGACGACGACGCAAAGTGCGGCCCGTACTGCTGCGGGACGAGTGCTACCTCTTGAGTTTGCGTTGGTTTTCCCTTGAAGTGTTGCAGCGAAGTAGATAAGTATTTCCCCCAGTTTGTTGTGAACCAGGGTATCAATCCAGTAGGAGGAACAAGCAAGGCCCCAATAGTAGTACCTACACAAATAATCAAACTCTTGCACCCAACGCTAAAAAGGGGTTGTCAATCCCTTCAGAGTTATTTGCAAGGATGATATCAGATAGAGATAGATATAAAAGATTGCGGAAAAAAACTAAATAAATTGCAGAAAGATACTTTTGGTATTTTTGGTTTATAGATGTGAAAGTATAATAGGAAAATAGACCCGGGGGCCATAGGTTTTACTAGAGGCTTCTCTCATAAAGGAAAATAATACGATGGGCGAACCAATTAGTGTCGAGCAATGGATAGTGTCGTGGTTTTGTCACGGCAGATGTCCTCGTGAAAGGACTTACTACTGGAGCCATCGCACCTTGGTGGCGACTCAAAGGGGTTAAGCGGGAGAGACACGGCGATTTACCCAGGTTCGGCCCCTCGAGAAGAGGTAATAGCCTACGTCCTGCTTTATGTGTATTGATGTGGATTCGATTACAAGGGAGGCGTAACTCGCCCTAACCTAGCACTCGATGATTTCTAACCTGTCTCTCCCCCTCCAGACTCGCCTTTATATATAGGTCGAAGCCTTAGGGTTTCCAAGAGTCCCTTCCTTTTTACAAATCGTGACCACCGCAGTCTCTAAGTCGCCGTCTTGTCGAACCCAGAGTCCTTCCATAAATCATAACCATCCTGCGACTACGAACCGCTCGGACAGAGGCCCAACTAGCCTTAAAGGATGAATCGCCTTAACAGTAACCCGGCCCATATTTGGCGGGTCACAATTGCACGCAATATCCCCAACATTAGGCCCCAAATTGACTTGAATCTTCATGCCAATGCCTCCATTTTAGTCGAAGGCGATCCACTCTTCTGTGTTCCTCCTTGCACCAGAAATCTTAACTCGCCAATTGGTGCTGGAAAAAGTCTCTGAGCCGCCAACGCATTTCCCATCAGTACTCTCCTTAGCCCTCGATTTTCGGGAACTCCAACACAATCTCAACGGATCTTTCGGGCGCATCATTATCCCAAAATTCTCGGATGTCATCATGGCGAATCTTTTCTTTCTCAACGGTTCCCGCTCACGGCGCCTCGATCCCCGCGCCCATCCTGATAAATAGGCGGAAGGGACAGGGCTGATACCGTCCACCTACCAGTCCCGTCGATTTCTCCACCATCATCACAGCGAGAAAAGACGCTCCGCATCCCGAAGGCTCCGCCGCCGGCCGCAATCTCTGCCTCCATCCGAAGAACTCCGGTGCTACCCGCAGGCCGTTGCCGTCCGAGAAGCTCCGGCGCCGCCCGCAAACCGTCGCCGTTCGAGGAGCTCCGGCGCCACACGCAAGCCGCTGCCGTTCGAAGAGCTCCGGCGCCGCCTGCAAGCCGCTGCCGTTCGAAGAGCTCCGGCGCCGCCTGCAAGCCGCTGCCGTTCGAAGAGCTCCGGCGCCGTTCGAGGGACTCCAGCGCCGCCCGCACGTCGTCGCCGTCGCCAGGCGCCATCGTCACCAACCTTCTTCGACCAAGATCTTCAGGTTAGGCCACTGCTTCCTTCTTTAAGGGTAGATTTAGTTCTTGTTCTTGCCGCCGCCATTGCCATAGCCTCGAAGCTCTATGTTCGCCACCATCTTAACTGTTGAACTGATTAGTCCGAGCGCCATTAGGGCACCTAGTGTTTCGGACAATGCTATCCATCTGTGCCTTTGCGAATTTTCGCAACAGACTAGTCTTTTTGAACATGAGGCACCATCCTGATCACACACCGCTCATGTTTTAGCCACGTCCGTAAGCTTTTATATCTGTTGGATAGATCCATTCCTCTTCCACTGTTTGCAAAAAACTGTTTGGAAACCTCGTTCTTCCCTTAGTGTTTCGGAAAGAATAAATGTTACCACCCATAGTAGCATCGCTTCTGAAAATAGCCCTGCTCCGATAGGTCGCCACATCAATCCAACCCGGCCTCCTAATTCGGCGGGTTAAGCAGAAGCTAGTTCCGACTTACATAATAAATGCTCGAGACACGTAATACCATTTTCTTGCCTATTTGTAGCATGGGTGCCGTTTTCAAGAGCGATTGGCTCCCCACCAAAGTTGACGATGCTATTTTGGCGAATTACGTGAAAGCGGGCTGCTTGGATCCTCAAGACGTCATTGGATGGCGCACCGGGTTAGGAGAAGACCTACCCAACCCTAAGGAAGGAGAGATAGTAGTTTTCGTGGAACACTTAGAACGGGGTTTTAAACCGCCCGGATCTAAATTCCTTAGAGACGCCCTGAATTTTATGAACGTCCGACTCCAGGATTTGGGACCCAATTCCATAAGCAACCTGAGTCAATTCCAAGTCCTTTGCGAGGCTTATTTGCGGATCGAGCCTTCCGTCCCTCTGTTTTGGTACTTCTTCCACTTGAATCGCCAAACGGAATTCCACAATGGCCCCAGTTTGGAACTCGGCGGGGTCAACGTCCAGCGTCGCCGGGACAGTCTGTTCCCTGCGCTCACTATGCCTAGCCATCCCAAGGGCTGGGGTGAATCTTGGTTCTACTGCAAGGAAACATCCCCTGCCGGCGAAAACAAACTTCAGGGTTACAGGCCAAGCCGCCTCCCAGTCAACTTCAAGCTCCCTGACAAGCTCACCGAGGAAGAAGAGTCGGAATTCGTCCCAATTCTGTCCGAACTGAGATCCTTGACGAATAACGGTCTCACCAGGGTTGACTTGATTCGTTGCTGGGTCGAATGGCGGATCCTTCCTCTGAGCCGCCGAGACGGCCTGATGTGCGATTTTGACAGTACTCTGGATCATCCCCAATGCTACTTCCACACAGCGTTAACGGAAAAAGACATAGTCACCATCATCAGGAAGCTGACCGGCGAACCTGCAGCGAAATGCGGCCAAATCGGCCTTAAGCCCTTCTGCAAGATTAACCCGGCACCCAAGGTAACCAAAGCTAACTCGCCCTCAATTTTTATTTCATCTGGTTTATGGTCATCATGACTTCATGCCATATCCCCTTCCAGAAAGGCGACAAGTTCTGGTCTAGGAGACCTAAGAAACAAGCCATGAAGAGTGCTAAGCCGCCTTCCAAGAAAAACAAAGGCAAAGGCAAATCGGCTGCGGCCGAGCCATCTGAAGTCGACGAATCTCAAGCCGGCGACGCACTCTCAGAGGTACCAATCCGTCCTCATCTTCACACGCCACTCATCACCTTTTTAACTTTTACTTATCTCTCGCTCCTTTTATAACAGAATGAAGATAACGAGAGCCAGGAAGACTCTGTCGAGGTAATTTCCGTCTCTTCCGATTCATCTCCTTCTCCACCTAAGCCGGCCCGGCGAATATGTGGGAAAGTACCTCTCTCACATCCAAATGCCCATTTGGACCCAAATTTCTTACTGAAGAAAACGCAGCACGCCTCAAAACGGAAAACGCGAAGTCATTCTGGCGACCTGACACCTGGCTTGCCAACAAGGAACAAAAGAAAACCAAGCGAGGTACCTCCTTTTCTTATGTGAGCAACCATTGTTCGTGCTGCTTTGGATCACAGTCCTAACCCGCCAGTATTATCGATGTACCAATTCTGCAGGATTCTCCCCCCACTTCTGGCGACTCAGTGATGTCGACCCTTCCACCAATGATCCGAGTCCCGGGGTAAGTTCCTTGTCCTGATCCTTGAGAATGATACTCTTTTATATATTTTTTTAACACGCCTATCTCTGGTTTATTAGGGCGCAAGCCAAAAAGAGGAAGACCAGTGGATCAAACCCTGACGCCACTCCTGAACCTCCAAGGAAAGCTACTCCGACTCAAGAGGATCCGAGTCAACACGAGCCGGCAATTCAAACAAACCCTCCTGAGTCGCCCAAAGGATCAACAGATGTCCCAAGATCACCGATCGTAATGGCGACAACTGATGACCCAGATGCTGTGGTCATTACTGGTTTTGGTTTCTCCAAGCCGGCAGATACAATCCTCTCCAAACATACAGCATCCCCTTCTCCATCAATTCTCGAGTCTGGGCCTTCCAAGGCGAAACTTTCTGACTATGCAGGTCTGGAGTTTAAAGAACTCTGTTATGGCTTCGCAAGTCGCCTCGAAGCGAGTTACGAGATGGAAAAGAATCTGCTGAAGATGTTAAATAACAAACATGAGGTAAAATTTTATACTCTATATTATTCTCAGCAACCCCCAAGGGCCGGCTCATCAGTAAAACGATGAGCCGGGTCTTTTAAAAGCTTCACGACCAGTAACCCCCAAGGGCCGGGTCATCAGTAAAATGATGAGCCGGGTCTTTTAAAAGCTTCGCGACCAGTAACCCCCAAGGGCCGGGTCATCAGTAAAATGATGAGCCGGGTCTTGATTTCTGTATAATTTCCCTTGAGAAATTATACATTAGCCCCCAAGTGTCAGGGGTATTGCCTTGCAACAATTCTGTGACTTGTCTCTGTTTTTAAATTTTGAACAGGAAAGCCTTACCCAGACCGAACTGGTCCTGGGCGACTTAAGGAAAAACTTGGCTGACCAACAAGATGCCCGAGCTCAGTCGGAAGACAAATATAAGCTGGCTCTAGCTGAACTGGAAAAGCTCAAAGTCGAGTTAGAAAGAACTCAGGCTGACCACAATGCGGTTTTGACGAGAGCCGAAAAAGCAGAAGCAAAGCTGGCAACTGTGCAGCAGGAGCTATCCGGCTTAAAGCACCATATTTCCAACATGACACAAGCCATATTTGGTAAGCTTTACCTAACTCAGCAATCCTATCCTCTTCCTTGGAGGAATTCCTTAATGTTTAACTTACCGGTTATTTGATCACATGCTCGAGAGTCGCCAATCTGCAAGACGACAGCGTGTTGATGCTGAAGGCGATCTACACACTGACGGAACAACTATACACAGGCAGTGTGCTGACCGTCAAAGCTGTGATCGGTGCAAAGGAGCCCATAACTTCTATCAAAAAGGTGCTTGGATATCTATCCACACTGCCTCCCCAGATCGGCGAGTTAACCCGATCAGCTGCCCGGAAGGGTGTCCTGACAGCTCTGAGTCGCTGCCTGGCGTATGCTCCAGAAATTAATTTGGAAGAAGTAGCTGCCGGCTTCCCTCAGCTTAAAGATGACGGCTCGGAGTTCGTGGAAGAAGACTACCAGAAGGTTGTCAAGGATTCTCGACTGGCCGCGACTCAACTCGCCGCCAGCCTTGACTTGACAAAATATCAGGCGGCTTACGATGAAAAGAACAAGAAAATCAGCCCGCCAACCTTCATGGTGACCAACCTTATCCCTCGGCGACCCAAGAATCCCTTTGACTGGGAAACAGACCTGGCATCAATCTTGACCGATGAAGACGATTTCGCCTCTTTGTCCAGATGCAATTGGGTCTTGGGCGATTTACAAATCGAAGCTGGTCAGAGCTCACGCCAGAACTTAGCGGAATAGGCTTTCCTTGAATTTGGCCCAAGAGCCATGTAATAGTCAGTACTATCTTTCGATGACATCTTCTGCAAAAAACCCTTATACCGTTTTTGAGGCGGTTTAAAATATTTGGTTAACCTTTATCAGAATCGCCTGAAATGCTCAACCCGCCAAGGATGAAAACCTTGAGCACATTATCTGTGAAAATAAAAGAATCACAAACAGTTTCAACGAGTAAGCAGTGAGGAAAATTTTTCCAAAGTCAAATCATAACACGAGCAATTTTGTTGGCTCATATGATCGCGACAGGGAGGGGGGCGAGTCAAAAAGCTCGCGCACCCACCCTTAATGCAGGTTTCGTCGGCTCATAAGGTCGCGACAGGGGGAGGCGAGTCAGAAAGCTCGTGCACCCACCCTTAATGCAGGTTTCGTCGGCTCATAAGGTCGCGACAGGGGGAGGCAAGTCAGAAAGCTCGTGCACCCACCCTTAATGCAGGTTTTGTCGGCTCATAAGGTCGCGACAGGGGGAGGCGAGTCAGAAAGCTCATGCACCCACCCTTAATGCAGGTTTCATCGGCTCATAAGGTCGCGACAGGGGGAGGCGAGTCAGAAAGCTCGTGCACCCACCCTTAATGCAGGTTTCGTCGGCTCATAAGGTCGCGACAGGGGGAGGCGAGTCAGAAAGCTCGTGCACCCACCCTTAATGCATGTTCTGTCGGCTCATAAGGTCGCAACAGGATGTCATGAAATTGCTCTTTCTTTTTCTTAAAGAAGAAGCCCTCCGAGTCAGGGAAACATTATATTATTTCATAAAAAATTGAAAAACTTACAAAAGAATGGAGTTTTAAGAACTCAAGTGTAATAAGGCCGCAAATGGGCAATATTCCAAGGGCGAGTTGACTCAGCCCCCGTAGTCGGTCGATCAGACCGAAGATCCATCAAGTAGTAAGAACCATTGCGGAGGTTCTTGCTGACAAAGAAAGGTCCCTCCCAAGGGGGCGAAAGCTTGTGCATGCCTGCCCGATCTTGTATCAGTCGAAGCACAAAATCGCCTTCCTGGAAGGTCCGACTCTTCACCCGGCGACTATGATAACACCGCAGATCTTGCTGATAGATCGCCGAACGAGCCGCTGCTAAGTCACGTGCCTCTTCCAAGGCGTCCAAAGAGTCCTGACGCGCCAGCTCGTTGTCCTGCTCCACATATACGGCGACTCTAAGAGAGTCATGCCTTATGTCAGTAGGGAGGACGGCCTCTGCACCATAGACCAAGAAGAAAGGGGTGAACCCCGTGGAGCGATTCGGGGTGGTTCGGATGCTCCATAATACCGAAGGTAACTCCTCCACCCAACATCCTGGAGTTCTTTCCAGGGGAATTATGAGCCAAGGTTTGATCCCTCGCAAAACTTCCTGATTCGCCCGCTCGGCCTGTCCGTTTGACTGCGGGTGAGCAACCGCAGTGATATCAAGCCGGATATGTTCACGGCGACAGAAATCCAGCATCGCTCCTTGGGACAAGTTAGTACCATTGTCTGTGATGATACTGTGCGGATATCCAAAACGGAAAATTAGCTTCTTCAGAAATTTTACCGCAGTTTCCGCGTCGCAAGCCCCAACCGGCTCCGCCTCAATCCACTTGGTGAATTTATCAACCGCCACCAATAAGTGAGTTTTCTTGTTGGAGGACATCTTAAAGGGGCCGACCATGTCCAGCCCCGAGACCGCGAAAGGCCAAGTAATGGGGATCATCCTCAATTCTTGAGCCGGCACATGAGCCTGTCTCCCGTATCGTTGGCACCCCTCGCATCGTCGTACTATATCTTCTGCATCTGCGTGAGCCGTCAACCAGAAGAAACCGTGTCGAAAGGCTTTTGATACCAAAGAACGTGACCCGGCGTGATGTCCGCAGTCTCCAGAATGGATGTCATTAAGGATCGTGCATCCTTCCTCGGAGGAGACGCACCGCTGAAAGACCCCTGAAGCACTTCATTTATATAGCTCGCCATTAATGATGACCATGGACTTGCTATGCCGAACAATATGGCGAGCCAAAACTTCGTCAGTGGGTAACTCGCCACGGGCAAGGTAAGCTATATAAGGAAGAGCCCAATCCGGAGCGGTATGGAGAGCCGCCACAAGCTGAGACTTGGGATCTGGTATCGCCAATTCCTCCTCCGTGGGTACAGTCACGGACGGTCTGTACAAGATATCCAAGAAGACATTAGGGGGGACAGGTTTTCTCTGTGAGCCGAGTCGCGAGAGGGCATCAGCTGCTTCGTTGAGTCGCCGATCAACGTGATCAACCTGGTATCCATGAAAATAGCCCGCCACGTCAGATACGGCTCGCCTGTAAGCCGCCATCATAGGATCTCGAGAGTCCCAGGTGCCCGAAACCTGTTGCGCCACCAGATCTGAGTCCCCAAAACATCTGACTCGGGTTAGGTTCATCTCTTTTGCTAGTCGCAAACTGTGGAGCAGAGCTTCATACTCTGCCGCATTATTTGTACAAGGGAACATGAGCCGGAGGACGTAGCAGAACTTATCTCCTTGAGGGGATATCAACACCACACCAGCCCCCGAGCCCTCCAACTGCCTGGATCCATCAAAATAAATAGTCCAATAGGTAAGGTCAGGGCGATCTTCCGGAGCCTGAAGCTCCGTCCAATCATTGACGAAATCAACTAGTGCCTGGGACTTGATGGCCGTGCGGGGGGTATACTGAATGTGATGTGACCCAAGTTCTATCGCCCATTTGGCGATTCGCCCTGTTGCCTCGCGGTTTTGGATGACGTCGCCGAGGGGCGCGGAACTGACCACGGTGATTGGGTGTTCTTGGAAATAATGTTTAAGCTTCCGACTCGCCATGAACACCCCATAGACCAGTTTTTGCCAATGGGGGTATCGTTGTTTGGAGAGAGTTAACACCTCACTGATAAAGTACACCGGGCGTTGTACCGGGTATTCCTTTCCTTCCTCCTTTCTTTCGACGACCACAGCCACGCTGACTGCTTTGGAATTCGCGGCGATATACAGGAGCATAGGCTCCTTTTCAGTCGGGGCCGCCAGGACCGGCGGGTTAACCAGTTGGTGTTTCAAGGCCTGAAGTGCCTCGTCGGCTTCCTCTGTCCACATGAATCGGTCAGACTTCCTCAACAATTGATAGAGCGGAATCGCCTTTTCTCCGAGGCGGCTTACAAAACGACTGAGAGCCGCGATATGACCCGCCAATCGCTGAACTTGGTTAACATTCGTCGGTTTGCCGAGGGAGGCAACCGCTTCAATTTTGTCCGGGTTAGCCTCGATGCCGCGCTCTGATACCAAGAAACCCAGTAGTTTTCCCGCAGGTACGCCGAAAACGCACTTGGTAGGATTTAGCTTCATCTGATATACCCGTAAATTATCAAAGGTTTCTTAAGGTCTTCCAGAAGTGTCTCCTCCCGGCGGGTCTTGATCACAATGTCATCAACGTAAGCATGGACGTTGCGGCCAATTTGGTTGTGAAGACAATTCTGGATGCAACGTTGGTAAGTCGCCCCTGCGCTCTTGAGCCCGAACGGCATGGACACATAGCAAAAGGCCCCGAAGGGAGTTATGAAAGCAGTCTTTTCTTGATCTTCCACGGCCATTTTGATCTGATGATAACCTGAGTACGCGTCCAAAAAGCACAATCGTTCGCATCCCGCCACCGAGTCAATGATTTGGTCGATGCGGGGAAGAGCGAAAGGATCCTTGGGGCAAGCTCTGTTGAGGTCCGTATACTCAATACACATACGGAAAGTGCCATTCTTCTTGAGTACTAACACCGGGTTAGCTAGCCATTTGGGGTGAAAGACTTCCACGATGAACCCGGCGGCTAAAAGACGGGCGACTTCCTCTCCAATCGCCTTCCGTCGCTCCTCGATAAACCTGTGGAGGTATTGTTGGACAGGTTTGCATTTCGGGTCAATATTAAGATGGTGCTCAGCGAATTCTCTCGGTACACCCGGCATGTCAGAGGGTTTCCATGCGAAGATGTCCCGATTCTCACGGATGAATTCGATGAGCGCGCTTTCCTATTTGGGGTCCAGACCCGTCCCAATGGTAAACTGCTTGGATGAATCGCCAGGGACGAAGTCGACTGTCTTCGTGTCATCCGTTGGTTTGAACTTGAGGGGTGACTCGGAATCTGTAGTCGGTTTCTTGAGTGGTGTCATGTCCGCCGGGTCAACATTGGCCCGGTGGTTTTTGAGCTCTTCCGCCGCGCAGGCGACTTCCGCGTAGGCCGCGTCTCCTTCCTCACACTCCTTTGCAATCCTTCTATCTCCGTCGACCGTGATAGGCCCTTTAGGACCAGGCATTTTGAGCTTGAGGTAGACGTAGCATGGGCGGGCCATGAAGCGAGCGTAAGCCGGACGTCCGAACAGCGCATGGTACGGGCTTTTTAATTTGACCACCTCGAAGACCAGAGACTCCGACCTGTAGTTCTGTGCAGTTCCAAACGCTACTGAGAGCCTGACTCGGCCAATCGGATAAGCGGATTTGCCCGGGACGATGCCGTGGAAAACTGTGGTTGAAGGCATCAAGTCTTTCTCTAATAGATTCATCCTCCGGAAGGTGTCGAAGTATAGGATATTAATGCTGCTGCCGCCATCCATCAGTACTTTCGATAGAGTGTAGCCCGCCACTTGGGGAGCCACGACCAAGGCCAGGTCGCCCGGGTTATCTATTCTCGGCGGGTGATCCTCTCTGCTCCATGTTATGGTCTGTTCGGACCAGTGGAGATATCTGGGAACTGCCGGCTCAATTACGCTGTACGCCCGGTGATTTACCTTTTTATCACGTCTGCAAGCATTAGTGGTGAAAACATGGTATTTCCCATTACTTAGCTGTTTAGGATTGTTGCAGAAGCCCCCATGGTCATCCTGGTCCTGCGGAGCCCCGTGCGGGGGCGGCTGCTAGAAGACTCCTGGCGGGTTGTACCGCCGGTGGTGGTGCACCGGGTATTGGCCGCCGCCTGGCTGCGGCCCCCCCCTGAGCCTCTTGTTCGGGAAAACCGCCGAAGGGGTTGTGCCTTTTGTTGGGCGCGGTGAGTTGGTCTTGGCGATGGTTCGGGTCTTTGCTCTGGCTCTTCTTGATCGCCTCGGCCCGAAATTCCCGCATCACGAAGCAGTTCTCCCAGGAGTGGCCCGCCGGGCCGTCGGCCGTGGCGTGGTGCGGGCAAGGGCCTTTGAGCAACTCTTCGTAGTTACGCGGTCTTTTCCCGCTGAAGCCTCGATTCTTATTTTTGCCGTCATTGGCGTTGGTGTTGGCAACCAGATCCGAGGGCTCCTCATGCGGCCTACGCTTGCCGTTGGTCCCCTGGTTATGACGGTTGCGGCCTTGGAGGCGAGTATGCTTATTCACTGAATCGCCCTTCTTGGGCGAGTTACCCTTACCATCCTCGCCGGGATCCTTGGTATCATCCGCTTCGGCGTACCTAGTGAGGGTATCCATCAGCTCGCCCATATCCTGAACTTTCCGTTTGAGTCGCCCCAGCTTCTGGACCAGCGGTTCGTAGTGGCAGTTGTGTTCGAGGATAAGCACAGCTTGCGCTGCCGTGATGCCATCCGATGAATGGATAATTTCCGTGACTCGCCGCGACCAATGATGCGCCGACTCATCCGGGCGTTGTACGCAGTGTTGTAAGTCGACGATTGTCATCGGTCGTTTGCAGGTTCCCCGGAAGTTTTTGATGAAACGTTCCTTTAACTCGGCCCAGGACTGGATAGAATTGGGGGGTAAATTCTTCAACCAAGTGCGTGCCGATCCCTCGAGCATCATGGTGAAGTATCTGGCGCAAACCGCCTCGTTTACGTCGAGCATGTCCATGGCGATCTCATAGCCCTCGATCCAAGATGTTGGTTCGAGGTCTGGTGTGTAATTAGGCACCTTTCTTGGTCCTTTGAAGTCCTTGGGCATTCTTTCGTTTCGAAGGGCCAGGGACAAGCAGGGCACCCCAACTCGCCCTCCGGTCCCCGCCGGAGGAGTCTGAGCCTCTTGAGTGTTGGGTGGACCTCCGCCCGGCGGGTCCCGCTCGGGCGGGTTGTCCTGCAGGAGGTGTCGCGGGGCGCTTTTTACGGCTGGCTGATCCTCCGGCCAACCCCTGGTATAGCTCGCCTGGGGGGTGGAGTGTAGCCGTTCGGGGCTGTGTGAGAACTGCGCGTTTTGGACAACCGCTGTTTTCAACATCTCAATGGCGTTCCTTGCTTCGATCTCAGCTGGGGTGTTGCCGTGGATCGGGAGGGACTCCAGATGGCGGGTTGCGGCAAGCATGTTATCCACCGGGTTAGAGAACTGGCCTCGGGGGGTTTGGAAACGAGGGATTTGACCCTCAGTCGGCTGAATCGGCGGATTAGGAGGGCGGCCCATCCCTCCTGCTGGAGCGGCTCCCATCCCGGGCGTTTGGGGAGTGTCGAACAGGCGAGTCGGATTGAGATCATGGGGCAGGCGTCCCTGGTGCCTCCGCTGATGGACGGCGTCGGATGCACGCTGCTGTCTTTCGAGCCGCCAATTGTCGGTGTTCAACCACATCCTTTCGGCCGTAATCTGGGCCTGTCGAGTTTCCATCCTGGCGGACTCCGTCTCAGCATCCTGATGGGCCTTTGCCACCGCCTCCCTCAGCTTTGCTATCTCCGCATTTATCTCTCCTTGGTTCTCTGGTGTGAGGGGGGTTGACATTAGTCTTGTGATTTCCGCCGCTAAATCCACTAGGACTGCTGACGCACTTCTGGACGTCCCGTCGGCTCCATCGCCCCCGGCGGGGTTCGGTGCGGGTTGAGTCGCCCCGGCCATGTAGATGGCGATCTGGCGGCGGGTTCGATCGAGGATTTCCGGATCCATGGCCAGTGACAAGCCCCCAAGACCGTCTCCGTGGAGGGACTGGATGGAATTGGACTCGCCCATGGATGACTCGTCGTCAGAGTTGACGGGGGTGACCTCCTGAGCCGCCGCGCGCTCTGGTTCCTCCGATCCCTGTGTGAAACCCACAAAGACCGGGCGGGTCAGATTCCGGGTTATGACTGGATGAACGTACCTGGCCGGCTCGACGATGTCGGAGGAGGTGTCCGGCTCAGGAACGGGTGACCCGATCATGCCGATGAAGACGTTGATCTTGCCGAAGGGGACCCTGTAGCCTGATTCGAGAGAATTTGCTTCAGGTCCCCATCGCCTGTTGTCGATGTAGGCTATGCCGCGTCGGCTCCAAGTCATGAGCGCCGCCGCATAACTCCCAGAACCTGGTAGGGCTCCCTTTGAGAACTCAACTCCACCGTGCGCAGGCCCCACGGTGGGCGCCAACTGTCGTGGTTTTGTCACGGCAGATGTCCTCGTGAAAGGACTTAGTACTGGAGCCATCGCACCTTGGTGGCGACTCAAAGGGGTTAAGCGGGAGAGACACGGCGATTTACCCAGGTTCGGCCCCTCGAGAAGAGGTAATAGCCTACGTCCTGCTTTATGTGTATTGATGTGGATTCTATTACAAGGGAGGCGTAACTCGCCCTAACCTAGCACTCGATGATTTCTAACCTGTCTCTCCCCCTCCAGACTCGCCTTTATATATAGGTCGAAGCCTTAGGGTCTACAAGAGTCCCTTCCTTTTTACAAATCGTGACCACCGCGGTCTCTAAGTCGCCGTATTGTCGAACCCAGAGCCCTTCCATAAATCATAACCATCCTGCGACTACGAACCGCCCGGACAGAGGCCCAACTAGCCTTAAAGGATGAATCGCCTTAACAGTAACCCGGCCCATATTTGGCGGGTCACAACTGCAGGCAATATCCCCAACAGATAGAAAAGCGTATAATTATGAAGATATCCAAGGCAATGATTATGCATATAGGCATCACGTCCGTGTCAAGTAGACCGAAACGATTCTGCATCTACTACTATTACTCCACACATCGACCGACTCCTGCCTACATATAGAGTATTAAGTTCATGAAGAACAGAGTAACACATTAAGTAAGATGACATGATGTAGACGGATAAACTCAAGAAATATGATGAAAACCCCATCTTTTTATCGTCGATGGCAACAATACAATACGTGCCTCACTACCCCTACTATATCACTGGGTGAGGACACGCAAGATTGAACCCAAAACTAAGCACTTCTCCCATTGCAAGAATTACCAATCTAGTTGTCCAAAGCAAACCAATAACTCGAAGAGACTGGCTAAGATATGAAATCATGCATATAAGAATTCAAAAGAGATTCAAATAATATTCATAGATAATGTGAACATAAACTCACAATTCATCGGATCTCGGCAAACACACCGGAAAAGAGTCTTACATCAAATAGATCTCCATGAAGATCATGAAGAACATGGTATTGAAGATCAAAGAGAGAGAAGAAGCCATCTAGCTACTAGCTATGGACCCATAGGTCTGTGTGAACTACTCACGCATCATCGGAGGGGCAATGGAGTTGATGTAGATGCCCTCTGTGATCAATTCCCTCTCCGGCAGATTACTGGAAAAGGCTCCTAGAATGGATCTCATGGGAAGAGAGGCTCCCGGCGGCGGAAAAGTATTTTTGTGGCTCTTTTTTAGCGATGGGGGAATATTTTGGGAATTTATAGGCCGATGAATAGGGTTAGGAGGCATGCACGGGACGCACAAGCCAGGGGCGCCCCCTGTAGGCTTGTGGCCTCCCGGCAGGTACCCTGCCGCCTACTCCAAGTCTTCTAGGTTTCTTCCGGTCCAAGAAAATCATTCCAAAGATTTTATTCCATTTGGACTTTGTTTAATATTCCTTATCTGCAAAACTCAAAAACTTAGAAAAACAGAAACTGACACTAGGCTCTAGATTAATAGGTTAGTCCCAAAAATAATATAAAACAACATATTAATGCATATAAAACATTCAAAACACATAATATAATACCATGGAACAATAAAAAATTATAGATACGTTGGAGACGTATCAACATCCCGAAGCTTAATTCCTGCTCGTCCTTGAGTAGGTAAATAATAAAAACAGAATTTTTGATGTGGAATGCTACCTAACATATTTGTCCATGTAATATTCTCTATTGTGGAATGAATATTCAGATCCATAAGATTCAAAACAAAAGTCTAATATTGACATAAAAACAATAATACTTCAAGCATACTAATAAAGCAATTGCTTCCTTTCAAAATAACATGGTCTTAGAAAGTTATCCCTACAAAGTCATATGGTGTGGCTATGCTCCATCTTCACTAGAGCTATAAGTGTATGAAAGCTCAAAAAGGAAACTAAGTGGTTGTGCAGAAGATGTAATTCCACTAGTTATATGAAACTGACAAAATAGGAGGCTCCCTATGAAGAACATGGTGCTACTTTGAAGCACAAGTATGAAAAAAGATAGTAGCATTGTACCTTCTCTCTTTCTCTCATTTTTTTCCTTTTTTTCCTTTTTTTGTTTTTTGGTGGGCTTCTTTGGACTCTTTTATCTTTTTGGTCTTCTCTGGCCTCTTTTATTTTTTGTAAAGTCCGGAGACTCATCCCAACTTGTGAGGGAATCATAGCTTCCATCATCCTTTTCTCACACGGTACAATGTTCTAATAATGCAAATCATCACACTTTTATTTACTTACAACTCAATATTACAACTCGATATCTAGAACAAAATATGACTGTATAAGCAATATGGAAGTGATGGTGCGTTTCATATAAATGGGACGGTGGTGTTGCATGGCAATATATCACGGAGTGGCTATGAAAATGACATAATAGGTAGATATGGTGGCTGTTTTGAGGAAAATATATGGTGGCTGTTTTGAGGAAGGTGGGTTTACTGTACCGGCGAAAGTTGCACGGTACTAGAGAGGCTAGCAAAGGTGGAAGGGTGAGAGTGCCTATAATCCATGAACTCAACATTAGTCATAAAGAACTCGAATACTTATTGCAAAATCCTATTAGTTATCAAAGCAAAGTATTAGACGCATGATCCTAGGGGAAGGGTTGGTAGGAGTTAACCATCGCGCGATCCCGACCTCCACACAAAGGTTGACAATCATTAAACAAATTATGCCCCGACTTCATCACATAACGGTTCATCATACGTGCATGCTACGGGAATCACAAGCTTTAACGCAAGTATTTCTTCTAATTCACAATTACTTACTAGGATGACTCTCATATTACCATCTTCATATCTCAAAACTATATGCAAGGAATCAAACTTCTCATCATATTCAATGCACTTAATATGAAAGTTTTTATTATATTCCTCTTGGATGCCCATTATATTAGGACTAAATTCATAACCTAAACTAATTAAAATGCTGTTTAAAGAACTCTCAAAATAATACAAGTGAGGTACGAGAGTTTAAATAATTTCCATAAAACACCACACCGCTGTGCTCTAACAAATATAAATGAAGCACTAGACCAACATTGCATAGCTCAAAAGATATAAGTGAAGCACAAAGAGTATTCTAATAAATTCACGATTCAGCATCTTTCTCTCAAAAGATGTGTGCAGTAAAGATGATTGTGACAAACTAAAAAGTAAAGACTCGTATCATACAAGACGCTCCAAGCAAAACACATATCATGTGAATAAAAATATAGCCTCAAGTAAATTTACCGATGGATTGAAGACGAAAGAGGGGATGCCTTCCGGGGCATCCCCAAGCTTAGGCTCTTTGGTATCCTTGAATATGGCTTGGGTTACGTTGGGCATCCCCAAGATTTGGCTCTTGCCACTCGTTATTCCGTAATCCATCAAATCTTTACCCAAAACATGAAAACTTCACAACACAAAACTCAACAAATAACTCATGAGATCCGTTAGTATAAGAAAAATAAATCACCACTTTAGGTACTGTTTTGAACTCATTCTTTATTTATATTGATGTAATATTTACTGTATTCCAACTTCTCCATGGTTCATACCCCCGATACAACCCATAGATTCATCAAAACAAGCAAACAACACAAATAAAACAGAATTTGTCAAAAACAGAACAGTCTGTAGCAATCTGTTTACTTCGAATACTTGTGTAACTCCAAAAATTCTGAAAAATAGGAAAATCTAGGAAATTTGTAAATCGATCTTGTGTAAACAATTCAGACCAAAATCACATTCCAGTGAATTTAGAAAATTCCATAACTCAGAGCGAAATTTTCTGTTTTCAGCAAAATTAACTTTCAAATAACGTAGACCATCTCAAAGGTCTTACTTGGCTCAAACACTAATTAAAACAAGAAAACACAATTATTACAGAGGTAATAATTTGTTCAGCACTCAAAAACAAAAGCATAAAAATAAAATTGGGTTGCCTCCCAACAAGCGCTATTGTTTAACGCCCCCCTGACTGGCTAGAGAGGGTGCTAGCCGGGTCCCCCCGGTACCCTTTATGCTTATTGTAAGTGAGGGGGTTGGCCTATAAAATCCACTCGTACCGGCCCATGCAAGGGGTCGACCGATCACACATGCACACACCCCTAGATGAGAGGCAGAGAAGGCTACCACCTTCATCTTCCTCCTCCGTTGCACAGCTCCACGAGCTCCATTATAATCTCAGCCGGTTCATCAACCAAACCAGCAGGACTAGGAGTGTTACCTCACAGGAAGGGCCCCGAACATGGGTACATCGCATGTCTCGCACCGCTTGTCCCTGATCCCGTTTCCGAAGCCCACCGGCGTCCTTACACCCCAACCACCCTCGATTAGCCACGCCATGGCATGTGTCATGAGAAAATGACGACAAATGGCGCCCACCATGGGGCCGTCCGCGGCACTGCCGGAGTCATGCTCCGGGCTGGATCGCTCGCCAACTGCATTGGGTGCATCGCATCCGGACTGATCGGCTCGCCCGTGGCGCTCGCACTTGCGGAAGCTTCCGCGACACTCGACCCCGGCTCCACCTGCTCCGCAGGCCTTGTCACCGTTTCTCCCGACGATCCATGTCGTAGCCATGCCTTGTTCGACATCGACGACCTCTACGTGCTCTTCGGCAAGCTGTGGCTCGACGAATCGCCCGCATTCGACGAGTAACCCAGTGAGGTGCTCGACTGCACCGATCCTCCATCATTTGCAGGGGCGATCGACTCGAGCGATGCCAGCGACTCCTCGCGGAGGTAATGGCCACCGGTTCCTCCACGAGCTCAAGTCGCACTAGGGCGCAGGCGGACACACCTGCCACTACGCCTCGTGCCAAGGGCGACGCGCATGTGGTCGCCACCACGGCTAGTCCTGGTCCCTCCTATCCTCTCCTTTCCACTTTTCATGGGTTGATCACCCCCATTGCGGCAAGGGCCAACCCGACCGCAGCCAAGACCGAGCTGGAGATGGCCCGCAAGCAGCTGTTTGTAGAGGCCACCTCCCTCTCGACTGCCCAACGTCGGATGGAGTCTGCGCAGCGCGAGTATAACTCCGCCTATGGTCTCGTCCCAGCTGGCGATGTGTCGAGCTGGCGCGGGGAGGTTCGTAGCCGCGACCTCGTAGTTACCAAGATCCTAGGCGGCAGGGTGCTCACCTACGACACCCACGCGGCCAACATGAGGGCCGCCCAGGTGGCCTACGAGGATTTGGTCACCATGGATGGCGAGGAGCGTGCGCAGCAGGAAAAGCACATCCAAGACCTCATCACCACTCCCAACTTGCAGCAGGCTCGCCTCAACCCGACCCATGCCGCCTCCGAGTCTCTTCACCTCGAGGACGAGGACCAGCGGGCTGCCAGCGGCTGCTAGCATGCCCAACACTCTTCCTCCCCCCGCAGCTCCAACTGGTGCGCTGATGGGAGCCACGGCTGGCACTCCCAACGTGGGATCGAGAAGCCGGCAGTCTCCATCTCCACTCGGTGCAACAACGCGCCCCGAGGGAGGCGTGTGATCGGCTCGCGCCTGCACCCCACCTCCGTGGCAGGAGCGGGCACACTCGTCGACACCATCTATTCGGGCCGAGCTCATAGCCTGGCTCGGACTGCGCGTCCCCCAGAGCAAGAACGACGCCCACCTTTGTCTCGACTGGCTAGCGTAATCCGCCCTCATGCAGGTGGAGGGCCCAATTGGCCTGGCATGGTTCGGCCCCCGGATTCGCGAGAGGCCGTTTCCCACCGGCTTCATGCTTCCCCGAGACACTCCAAAGTACAACGGCACGGCCAAACCAAAAGGCTGGCTGACCGACAACACCATCGCGGTCGGCATCGCAAGGTAAAACGAGCGCGTTGGGGTGCACTATGTCCCCCTTATGCTGACTGGCTCAGCCCGGACTTGGATTACTAGCGTGCCCGTCGATAACATCAACGCAAGGGTGGACTTTGCGGAAGCGTTCGTTCGTAACTTCACCGACACCTACAAGCGCCCTGGTCATCCCCGCGAGTTGGCCATGTGCAGCCAAGCGGCGGATGAGCCCCTTCACAACTACCTCACGCGTTGGACCGAGTTGTGCAACTCCTGCGAAGGGGTGCACGAGATGCAAGCCATCCAATACTTCATCGAGGGTTGCCGAGACGGCACCGTCCTTAAGCACAAGCTCATGTCCTCGGAGCAGGCCACCTTGGCAGAGCTCAAGGCCAAGGCGGACAAGTACGCCAAGGCCGACTCCGCGATGCGGATCAAGGTCACCGCAACCGGCAAGGACGCCCCGCCGCTGGCTACCCCATGATCGTGTGTCAAAAGCCGGGGACAAGAGAACAACAAGCGGAAGACCGATCGGCCAGATCCCCGGTACGGTAGCACTCTGGTCGCCACCACCAAGGAAGAGCAGTCGGCTACCCAAGCCGCCAGCGAGCGTCAGCAAGCCGACAAGGAAACCTCGTAGCCAAAGCTCACCTTCGAGAAGATGCTCGATGCACCCTTCTGTGGCGAAGCCAGCTACGCACACGCTTCGGCAATGTTGTTTCTCCTATCGACTGGCCTGGGGTGAGGGCCTTCCGGCTCCTCAAGTTTCGGTTCCTGTACCGCTTCCGGCTCCGCCTCGCCCAAACGACGGCTGCCTCCATGACTAGTTCCCCGACCAGGACGGGGCCTATGTCGTCTTCACCAGTGAAGGCAGCGACAAGCAAAGACAGTGATAACGCCAATATGAGGTTAAAGCCAATGTGCCCTCGGCCCCCAGTACATGCACTGGTCCGAGAAGATGGTCACGTCGAGCCGGGCGGACCACCCGTCCGTGATGCCAAACCTTGGTTGCTACACCCTTGTCCTCGAACGCACCATCGCCTCCAAGAGGCTCACCTACTGGTTCTCGTAGGTGCTGGTCGACGGCGGCAGCACCATCAACATCCACTATCGCGACACACTGATCAAGCTTGCGCTCAAGGAAAAAGACCTGCAGCCGACCCGAGTGGTTTTCTACGGCATCGTGCGAGGGCAATCCTGCTCGCCCAATGGCAAAATCCAACTCGACGTCCTGTTCGGCAACAAGGCCCAGTTATGCCACGAGCCGGTATGGTTCGAGGTTGTGGTGTTGGAAATATGCCCTAGAGGCAATGATAAAATAGTTATTATTATATTTCCTATTTCAAGATTATCGTTTATTATCCATGCCATAATTGTATTGAATGAAAGCATAGACACATGTGTGGATATATAGACAAAACAATGTCCCTAGTAAGCCTCTAGTTGACTAGCCAGTTGATGAAGGATGGTTAAGGTTTTCTGACCATATGCAAATGTTGTCACTTCATGACTGGATCATATCATTAGGAGAATGATGTGATGGACAAGACCCAAACTATAAACATAGTATGTGATCGTGTAATTTTGTTGCTATTGTTTTCTGTGTGTCAAGTATTCATTCCTATGACCATGAGATCATGTAACTCACTGACACCGGAGGAATGCCTTGTTTGTATCAAACATCGCAACGTTACTGGGTGACTGTAAAGGTGCTCTACAGGTATCTCCGAAGGTGTCCGTTGAGTTAGCATGGATGAAGACTGGGATTTGTCACTCCGTGTGATGGAAAGGTATCTCGGGGCCCACTCGGTAATCCAACATGACATATAAGCCTTGCAAGCAATGTGACTCAAGTGTTAGTCACGTGATCTTGTATTACGGAACGAGTAAAGAGACTTGCCGGTAATGAGATTGAAATAGGTATAGGTATACGGACGATCAAATCTCGGGCAAGTAACATACCGAAGGACAAAGGAAATGGTATACGGGATTATACGAATCCATGGCACAGAGATTCAACTGAGAAGATCTTCGTAGAATATGTAGGATCCAATATGGACATCCAGGTCCCGCTGTTGGATATTGACCGGGAAGTGTCTGAGGTCATGTCTGCATAGTTCTCGAACACGCAGGGTCTGCACACTTAAGGTTCGGTGACGTTTCGGTATAGTTGAGTTATAGGTGTTGGTGACCTAAGGTTGTTCGGAGTCCCGGATGAGATCACGGATGTCACGAGGGTTTCCAGAATGGTCCAGAAATGAATATTGATATATATGATTGTTTCATTTGGTCTCTGGAAAGATTTCGGGCATTACCGACAGTGTACCGAGAGTGACGAATGGGTTCCGGGTTTTCATGGGGAGGGGCCCACCCACCCGGGAGTGAGCCTAATAGCCCAAGGGTGGGGCCAGTCCAAGTTGGCTATGTCGGCTAGAAGGAAAAAACAAAGGAAAAAAGGGAGGTGGGAAGAAAGGAGGGGACTCCTCCTTTCCCAAACCGAATTGGAGTTGGAGTCCTCCTCCTCCTCTCTTGGCCGGCGCCTTTGGGGCTCCCTTGGTCCTCAAGGATAGCCCCTTCCCTCCTCCTATATATAGAGGTTTTAGGATTTTTGAGACAAAACTTTGCCACGTGCATCCCTAAACCTGTACTTCGTAGTTCTTCCTGTAGATCAGTTTTCTACGGAGCTCGGGTGGAGCCCTGCAGGAATAGATCATCACCATCACAGGCGCTCCGTCACGCTGCGAGAGAACTCATCTACTTCCCCATCTCTCTTGCTGGATCAAGAAGGCGGAGATCGTCATCGAGCTGTACGTGTGCTGAACGCGGAGGTGTCGTCTGATCGGCGCTAGATAGGAACGGGTCGTGGGATGAGGGTGATTTGAATCACAAAGCTATTCCACTACATCAACCACGTTTCTTAACGCTTCACGCTTAGAGATCTATAAGGGTATGTGGATCTGATCTCCCTCTCGTAGACGAACATCACCATGATAGATCTTCGTGTGCGTAGGAAATTTTTTGTTTCAAATGCAACGTTCCCCAACAATGGCATCATGATCTAGGTTCATGTGTAGATGTTATCTCGAGTAGAACACAAACGTTTTTGTGGGCATTGATGTTCGATTTGCTACCCTCCTTAGTCTTTTTCTCGATTCGACGGTATTGTTGGATTGTAGCGGCCAAGACCAACATTACTCGTACGCTTACGAGAGACCGGTTTCATCGACTAACATGCAACTCCTTGCATAAAGATGACTGGCGGGTGCCTGTTTCTTCAACTTTAATTGAATTGTATTTGACCGAGGATGTCCTTGGAGAGAGGTTAAATAGCAATTTGCACATCTCCATTGTGGTTTTGCATAACCAAGATGCGATCATACTAGATACCCACAGCAGCCACGTAAAACATGCAACAACAAATTAGAGGACGTCTAACTTGTTTTTGCAGGGTATGCTTGTGATGTGATATGGCCAAAGACATGATGTGATATATTGGATGTATGAGATGATCATGTTGTAATAGTTAATATCGGCTTGCATGTCGATGCTACGGCAACTGGCAGGAGCCATAGGGTTGTCTTTAAACTAACCTTTGTGTTTGTAGATGCGTTTACTATAGTGCTAGGTTGTAGGTTTAGTAGTAATATCATAGATAGAATGACAACCTCGATGGCGGCACGATGATGGAGATCATGATGACGCAGATCATGGTGTGGCGCCGGTGAAGATGAAGATCATGCCGGTGCTTTGGTGATAGAGATCAAGAAGCACAAGATCATGTCCATATCATGTCACTTATGAATTACGTGTGATGTTAATCCTTTTGTGCACCTTATCTTGCTTAGAATGATGGTAGCATTATAAGGTAATCCCTCACTAAATTTCAAGATAAAATTGTATTCTCCCCGACTGTGCACCGTTGCGACAGATCGTCGTTTTGAGACACCACATGATGATCGGGTGTGATAGACTCAACGTTCACATGCAACGGGTGCAAAACAGTTGCACACGCGGAACACTCGGGTTAAACTTGACGAGCCTAGCATGTGCAGACATGGCCTCGGAACAGAAGAGACCGAAAGGTCGAGCATGAATTGTATAGTTGATATGATTAGCATAGAGATGTTTACCACTGAAACTACACTCAACTCACGTGATGATCGGACTTGAGTTAGTGAATTTGGATCATGCCACACTCAAGTAACTAGAGGGATGTATATTTGAGTGGGAGTTTATTAGTAATTTAATTAGTTAAACTCTAATTGTCTTGAACATAGTCTAAGTCCACTTCGCAATATTTTATGTTGTAGATCAATGGCTCACGCAGTAGCAACCCTGAATTTCAATACGTTCCTAGAGAAATCTAAGCTAAAAGATGATGGTAGCAACTTTGTAGACTAGGCTCGTAATCTTAGGCTCATCCTACAAGCTGGGAAAAAGAATTATGTCCTTGATGCCGCGCTAGGAGATGAACCACCCGCTACGTCTGATCAAGATGTTTTGAACGCTTGGCAAGCACGTAAGGAGGACTACTCAGTAGTTCAATGTGCAGTATTGTATGGCTTAGAACCGGGACTTCAATGACGCTTTGAACGTCATGGAGCATATGAGATGTTCCGGGAGTTGAAGTTTATCTTTTAGAAGAACGCCCGGATTGAGAGGTATGCGACCTCCGATAAATTCTATGCTTGCAAAATGGAGGATAATTCGTGTGTCAGTGAACATGTGCTCAAAATGTGTGGGTACTCAAACGTCTAGCTGAGCTGGGGATTGAACTCCCGCAAGAGGCTATCACTGACAGAACTCTTCAATCACTGCCACCTAGCTACAAGAGCTTTGTGTTGAACTATAACATGCAAGGGATGAACAAGTCACCCGGTGAGTTATTCGCGATGCTGAAAGTCGCAGAGTGAGAACTCCGGAAAGAACATCAAGTGTTGATGGTGAATAAGACCAGTGGTTTCAAGAAACGCGACAAAGGGAAGAAGGGTAACTCCAAGAAGAGCGGCGAAGCTTTTGCTTCTCCGATGAAGAAACCCAAGGCTGGACCTAAGCCGGAAACTGAGTGCTATTATTGCAAGGGGATGGGTCACTAGAAGCGCAACTGCCCCAAGTATTTGGCTAACAAGAAGGCGGCCAATGCCAAACCAGGTATATGTGATCTACATGTTATTGATGTGTACCTAACCAACTTTCGTAGTAGTGCGTGGGTATTAGATACCGGTTCTGTTTCTCATATTTGCAACTCGAAGCAGGAACTACGGAATAAACGAAGGCTGGCGAAGGATGAAGTGACGATGCGCGTGGGAAATGGTTCCAAGGTTGATGCAATCGCCGTCGGCACAGTCTCACTTCAATTACCATTAGGATTAGTTATGAACTTAAATAATTGTTATTTAGTGCCTGCGTTAAGCATGAACATTATATCTAGATCTTGTTTATTGCGAGACAGTTACTCATTTAAGTCAGAGAATAACGGTTGTTCTATTTTTATGAGTAATATCTTTTATGGTCATGCACCCAATGTGAGGGGTTTGTTCATATTGAATCTTGATTGTGATGACACACATATACATAACATAGAGACTGAAAGATGTAGATTAACAATGATAGCGCCACCTTTTTGTGGCACTGCCTCTTAGGTCATATTGGTGTAAAGCGCATGAATTTCGAATCACTTGACACGTGTGAACCATGCCTCATGGGCAAGATGACTAAGACTCCATTCTCCAGAACAATGGAGCGTGCAAGTGACTTGTTGGAGATCATACATACTATGGTGTGCGGTCCAATGAGTGTGGAGGCGCGCGGCGGATATCGTTATTTTCTCACCTTCACTGATGATTTGAGTAGGTATGGATATATCTACTTCATGAAGCACAAGTCTGAAACGATTGAAAAGTTCAAGCAATTTCATAGTGAAGTTGAAAATCATCGTACCAAGAAGATCAAGTTCCTACGATCTGACCGAGGGGGCGAATATTTGAGTTTCGAGTTTGGTGCTCACTTAAGACAATGTAAAATCGTTTCACAGTTGAGACCGCCTGGAACACCACAGTGTAATGGTGTGTCCGAATGTTGTAATCGTACTTTGTTAGATATGGTGCGATCTATGATGTCTCTTACCAATTTGCCATTATCGTTTTGGGGTTATGCATTAGAGACAGATGCATTCACTTTAAATAAGGCACCATCAAAATATGTTGAGACGACACCATATGAGCTATGGCATGGCAAGAGGCCAAAGTTGTCGTTTCTTAAAATTTGGGGATGCGATGCTTATGTCAAAAAGCTTCAGCCTGAAAAGATGGAACCCAAAGCGGAAAAGTGCATCTTCATAGGTTACCCAAAATAGACAGTTGGGTACACCTTCTATCTCAGATCCGAGGGCAAAGTGTTTGTTGCTAAGAACGGAGCTTCTCTTGAGAAGTAGTTTCTCTCCAAAGAATTGAGTGGGAGGAAGATAGAACTTGATGAGGTTGTGGAACCTCTGCTCCCTCTAGATGGTGGCGCAGGGAAGAGAATAATCTCTGTCTAGGCAACACCGGTTGAGGAGGAAGGTAATGATGATGATCATGAAGCTTAGGATCAATTTACTATCGAACCTCGCAAGTCGACAAGATCACGTACTCTCCTGAGTGGTATAGGAATCATGTCTTATCTATCATGTTGTTAGACAACAATGAGCCTACGAATTATGAAGAAGCAATGGTGGGCCCGGATTCCAACAAATGGTTAGAGGCCATGAAGTCCGAGATAGGATCTATGTATGAAAACAAAGTGTGGACTTTGGAAGTATTACCTGAAGGTCGTAAGGCTATTCAGAACAAATGGATCTTTAAGAAGAAGACGGACGCAGACGGTAATGTGACAGTTTATAAAGCTCGACTTGTGGCAAAGGGTTTTTCACAAGTTCAAGGAGTTGACTACGATGAGAAATTCTCACCGGTAGTGATGCTTAAGTCCGTCCGAATCATGTTAGCAATAGCTGCTTTTTTCGATTATGAAATCTCGCAGATGGACGTCAAAACGGAGTTCCTCAATGGTTTTCTTAAGGAAGAGTTGTATATGATGCAACCCGAAGGTTTTGTCAATCCAAAGAATGCTAACAAAGTATGCAAGGTCCAGCGATCCATTTATGGACTGGTGGAAGCATCTCGGAGTTGGAATAAGCGCTTTGATGAGGTGATCAAGGCATTTGGGTTTATACAAGTTGTTGGAGAATCTTGTATTTACAAGAAAGTGAGTGGGAGCTCTGTAGAGTTTCTTATATTATATGTGGATGACATTTTACTGATTGGAAACAATGTGGAGTTTTTAGAGAGTGTAAAGAATTACTTGAACAAATGTTTTTCAATGAAAGACCTAGGAGAAGTTGCTTACTTATTAGGCATTAATATCTATAGGGATAGATCGAGGCGCCTAATAGGACTTTTACAAAGCACATACCTTGATAAAGTTTTGAAGAAGTTCAAAATGGAGCAGTCCAAGAAGGGGTTCTTGCGAGTGTTACAAGGTATAAAGTCGAGTAAGACTGAGTGTCCAGTAACTGCGGAAGATAGAGAAAAGATGAGTACCATCCCCTATGCTTCAGCCATAGGGTCTATCATGTATGCAATGTTGTGCACAAGAAAATATATCAGCCTGGCCATAAGTATGGCAGGAAGGTTTCAAAGTGATCCACGACTGGGCGGCGATCAAGAATATTATGAAGTACCTAAAATGGACTAAGGAAATGTTTCTCATTTGTGTAGGTGATGAAGAGGTCGTCGTAAAGGGTTACGTCGATGCAAGTTTTGACACTAATCCGGACGACTCTAAGTCTCAAACCGGATACGTATTTATTCTTAATGGGGTGCGGTAAGCTGGTGCAGTTCCAAGCAAAGCGTCGTAGCAGATTCTACATGTGAAGTGGAGTACATGGCTGCCTCGAAGGCAGCTAAGGAGGGTGTCTGGATAAAGCAGTTCATGGTGGATCTTGGAGTTGTGCCGAGGGCACTAAATCCAACAACTCTGTTTTGTGACAACACTGGTGCCATTGCTCTAGCAACGGAACCAAGGTTTCATAAGAAGACTAGACACATCAAACGATGCTTCAACCTCATCCGCGACTACGTCGATGGAGAGGACGTAAATATTTGCAAAGTGCACACAGATCTGAATGTTGCAGATCCGCTGACTAAACCTCTTCCATGAGCGAAGCATGATCAACACCAGAACTTTATGGGTGTTAGATTCATTCCCATGTAAATCACATAGCGATGTGAGACTAGATTATTGACTCTAGTGCAAGTGGGAGACTGTTGGACATATGCCCTAGACGCAATGATAAAATAGTTATTATTATATTTCCAGTTTCAAGACAATCGTTTATTATCCATGCTATAATTGTATTGAATGAAAGCATAGATACATGTGTGGATATATAGACAAAACAATGTCCCTAGTAAGCATCTATTTGACTAGCTAGTTGATCAAGGATAGTTAAGGTTTTCTGACTATATGCAAGTGTTGTCACTTGATGACTGGATCACATCATTAGGAGAGTGATGTGATGGACAAGACCCAAAATATAAACGTAGCATGTGATCGTGTAATTTTGTTGCTATTGTTTTCTGCGTGTCAAGTATTCATTCCTATCACAATGAGATCATGTAACTCACTGACACCGGAGGAATGCCTTGTGTGTATAAAACGTCGCATCGTTACTCAGCGACTATAAAAGTGCTCTAAAGGTATCTCCGAAGGTGTCCGTTGAGTTAGCATGGATCAAGATTGGGATTTGTCACTCCGTGTGACGGAAAGGTATCTCGAGGCCCACTCGTTAATACAACATCACATATAAGCCTTACAAGCGATGTGACTCAAGTGTTAGTGATGGGATCTTGTATTACGGAACGAGTAAAGAGAATTGCCGGTAAGGAGATTGAAATAGGTATAGGGATACCGATGATCAAATCTCGGGCAAGTAACATACCGAATGACAAAGGGAATGGTATACGGGATTATATGAATCCTTGGCATAGAGGTTCAACCGATAAGATCTTTGTAGAATATGTAGGATCCAATATGGACATCCAGGTCCCGATGTTGGATATTGACTAGGGACTGTCTCAGGTCATGTCTGCATAGTTCTCGAACCCGCAAGGTCTGCACACTTAAGGTTCGATGACGTTTCGGTATAGTTGAGTTATAGGTTTTGCTGACCAAAGGTTTTTTGGAGTCGTGTATGAGATCACAGACGTCACAAGGGTTTCCGGAATGGTCCGGAACCGAAGATTGATATATATGATTGTTTCATTTGGTCTACGGAAAGATTTTTGGGCATTACCGACAGTGTATCGGGAGTGACGAATGGGTTCCGGGTTTTCACTGGGAGGGGCCCACCCACCCGGGAGTGAGCCTAATAGCCCAAGGGTGGCGCACCAGCCCTTAGTGGGCTGGTGAGGCCAGCCCAAGTGGGCTATGTCGGATAGAAGAAAAAAAGCAAAGGAAAAAAGGGAGGTGGGAAGGAAGGAGGGGACTCCTCCTTTCCCAAACCGAATTGGAGTTGGAGTCCTCCTCCTCCTCTCTCGTTCGGCGCCCTTGGGGCTCTCTTGAGCCTCAAGGCTAGCCCCTCCCCTCCTCCTATATATACTAGAGGTTTTAGGGGTTTTGAGACACAACTTTGCCACGTGCAACCCTAAACCTCTACTTCGTAGTTCTTGCTCTAGATTGGTTTTCTGCGGAGCTCGGGCGGAGCCCTGCAGGAATAGATCATCACCATCACTAGTGCGTCGTCATGCTGCTGGGGAACTCATCTACTTCCCCGTCTCTCTTGCTGGATCAAGAAGGCGGAGATCGTCATCGAGCTATACGTGTGCTGAACGCGGAGGTGCCGTTCGTTCGGCACTAGATCGTAACGGATCGTGGGACGACGGTGATTTGAATCACGAAGTTGTTCCACTACATCAACCGCGTTTCTTAACGCTTGCCGCTTAGCGATCTACAAGGGTATGTGGATCTGATCTACCTGTCGTAGATGAACATCACCATGATAGGTCTTCGTGTGCATAGGAATTTTTTTTGTTTCCCATGCAATGTTCCCCAACAGGTGGACCTCGACAGCCACTACCACGCGCTCCTAGGTAGGCCGGCGCACACCAAATTCAAGGCGACCCCCACTACACCTACCTCAAGACGAATATGTCTGGTCCCAAGGGCATCATCAACATAGTAGGGACTACAAGAAGCTAATTGAGTGTGCACGTGACAGCAGTCGGCTAGCCGAGGTGCTAGTGATCGCGGAGGAGAAACAGCAGCTCGATTGGCTCGTGGACTAGGCCACCGAGCAGACGACCGTGCCGACACCCCCGTCCCAGCCAGCCGGTGAGGCGACGTTCCAGCCGTCTAAGGACACCAAGCTGGTGGCACTCGACCCGGCTAACCCCAAGCAGTGCATCACCATCGGTGCCATCCTCAATAGCAAATAGGAAGGCGAGCTCGTCGACTTCCTCCATGAGAATTGAGACATCTTTGCATTGTCTCCTAAGGACATGTCGGCTGTTCCGAGGAAGTATGTCGAGCACAAGCTTCATGTGCGGCCGGACGCAAAGCCGGCCAAGCAACCCCTATGGCATTTCTCTGAGGAGAAGCGGCGTTCTATAGGAGTAGAGATCGCCCGGCTGCTCGCAGCCGGGTTCATCATGGAAGTTTTCCACCCGGATTGGCTGGCCAACCAAGTCCTAGTGCTGAAGAAGAACAAAACCTGGCGCATGTGTATTGACTACACGAGCCTGAATAAGGCGTGTCCGAAGGACCCTTTCGACCTGCCTCAGATCAATCAAGTGATCGACTCCACGACCAGCTGCGATTTGCTGTCTTTCCTAGATGCCTATTCCGGCTACCACCACATCAAGCTGGACCCGGCCGACCGGCTAAAGACCTCCTTCATCACCCCATTCAGAGCCTACTGCTATTTCACTATGTCGTTCCGTTTGAAGAACACAGACACCACCTTCTAGGGGTTGCATGCAGAAATACCTCTTGTCCCAAATCGACAGGAATGCGCACGTCTATGTTGACGATATTGTCATCAAATCCAAGAAGCACTTCAGCCCCCTCGACGATCTCCGAGAGACCTTTGCCAATCTGTGCGAATACAAGGTCCGGCTCAACACGGAGAAGTGCATCTTCAACATGCGAGCCGACCAGCTCCTGGGCTTCTTCATATTCGCTCGCGACATCGAAGCCAACTTGGAGAAGATCAAGGCCATTAAGGGCATGCACAAGCCAACCAAGATCCGTGACGTCAGGAAGTTCGCCCATTGCCTGGCCTCGCTCAGCTGGTTTGGAGAGAAGGCGTTGCCCCTTTACCAGCTCAAGAAAAAGACAACCAAGTTATTATGGACCGACCAGGCGTACTAAGCATTCCGCGACCTGAAACGCACCTTCTCCAGCGCGCCCGTCTTGGCCGCGCGAGCCGAAAAAGCGCCCATGCTCGTGTACACCGTGGCCACCATGCGCGTGGTCAGCGTCGTTCTGGTGGTGGAACGACCCGAGGAGGGAAAGGCGCTACTAGTTTAGCACCCCATCTACTATCTGAGTGAGGTCCTTTCCGCCTCCAAGCAAAACTACCCCCATTACCAAAAGATGTGCTACGGCATATACTTTCCTGCTAAGAAGCTGAAGCAATACTTACAGGAGCACATCATCACTGTGGTAAGAACGGCTCCGCTTTCAGAAATCATGGGAAATAGGGACACCACCGGTCGGATCACCAAGTGGACCATCGCCATGGCCAACCACGAAATCCAGTACAAGCCGCGCACGACCATCAAGCCCCAGACAGTGGCCGACTTCCTCGTCGAGTAGGTCGAGACCCAGTTCGTGCCACCGCCTATGGACTCCACGCACTGGCACGTGCACTTCGAAGGCTCCAAGATGCGAATCGGCATCGTCATATCGTCTCCAAAAGGGGACCAACTCAAGTACGCCCTCCAGATCCACTTCGTCGCCTCCAACAATGTGGCTGAGTACGAGACGCTCGTCCACGGCCTCCGGCTTGCCAAGGGAATCGACATTCGGCGAATCCTTTGCTTCGTCGACTCAAACCTCGTGGTGCAGCAGATCTGTGGCGAATGGGATGCCATCGACTGTTGGGGAACGTCGCATGCGAAACAAAAAATTTCCTACACGCACGAAGACCTATCATGGTGATGTCCATCTATGAGAGGGGATGAGTGATCTACGTACCCTTGTAGACCGTACAGCAGAAGCGTTAGTGAACGCGGTTGATGTACTGGAACATCCTCACGTCCCTCGATCCGCCCCGCGAACAATCCCGCGATCAGTCCCACGATCTAGTACCAAACGGACGGCACCTCCGCGTTCAGTACACGTACAACTCGACGATGATCTCGGCCTTCTTGATCCAGCAAGAGAGACGGAGAGGTAGAAGAGTTCTCCGGCAGCGTGACGGCGCTCCGGAGGTTGGTGATGACATTGTCTCAGCAGGGCTCCGCCCGAGCTCCGTAGAAACGCGATCTAGAGGAAAAACCGTGGAGGTATGTGGTCGGGCTGCCGTCGAAAAGTCATCTCAAATCAGCCCTAAAACCTCCGTATTTATAGGTGGGAGAGGGGGGGCTTGCCTTGGGGCTCAAGGAGCCCCAAGGGCTCGGCCGAGCCAAGGGGGGAAGGTCTCCCCCCCAAACCGAGTTGGACTTGGTTTGGTGGGTGGGAGTCCTTCCTTCCCTTCCCACCTCCTCCTTTTTTTTCTCTTTGATTTTTCTTCCAATGTGCATAGGGCCCTTTTGGGCTGTCCCACCAGCCCACTAAGGGCTGGTGCACCACCCTCAAGGCCTATGGGCTTCCCCGGGGTGGGTTGCCCCCCCGGTGAACTCCCGGAACCCATTCGTCATTCCCGGTACAATCCCGGTAACTCTGAAAACCTTCCGGTAATCAAATGAGGTCATCCTATATATCAATCTTCGTTTCCGGACCATTCCGGAAACCCTCGTGACATCCGTGATCTCATCCTGGACTCCAAACAACATTCGGTAACCAACCATATAACTCAAATACGCATAAAACAACATCGAACCTTAAGTGTGCAGACCCTGCGGGTTCGAGAACTATGTAGACATGAACCGAGAGACTTCTCGGTCAATATCCAATAGCGGGACCTGGATGCCCATATTGGATCCTACATATTCTATGAAGATCTTATCGTTTGAACCTCAGTGTCAAGGATTCATATAATCCCGTATGTCATTCCCTTTGTCCTTCGGTATGTTACTTGCCCGAGATTCGATCATCAGTATCCGCATACCTATTTCAATCTCGTTTACCGGCAAGTCTCTTTACTCGTTCCGTAATACAAGATCCCGCAACTTACACTAAGTCACATTTCTTGCAAGGCTTGTGTGTGATGTTGTATTACCGAGTGGGCCCCGAGATACCTCTCCGTCACACGGAGTGACAAATCCTAGTCTTGATCCATACTAACTCAACTAACACCTTCGGAGATACATGTAGAGCATCTTTATAGTCACCCAGTTACGTTGCGACGTTTGATACACACAAAGTATTCCTTCGGTGTCAGTGAGTTATATGATCTCATGGTCATAGGAACAAATACTTGACACGTAGAAAACAGTAGCAACAAAATGACATGATCAACATGCTACGTCTATTAGTTTGGGTCTAGTCCATCACGTGATTCTCCTAATGACGAGATCCAGTTATCAAGCAACAACACCTTGTTCATAATCAGAAGACACTGACTATCTTTGATCAACTGGCTAGCCAACTAGAGGCTTTCTAGGGACAGTGTTTTGTCTATGTATCCACACATGTAAATGAGTCTTCATTCAATACAATTATAGCATGGATAATAAACGATTATCTTGATACAGGAATTATAATAATAACTATATTTATTATTGCCTCTAGGGCATAATTCCAACATGGACGCTAACATGGCCAGCTACCGCTTCCTCGTCCAACAGCTCATCGGCTCCTTCGAGGGTTGTGAGTTCCACCACGTGCCCTGGGCGGACAACGAGGCAGTGTACATGCTGGAGAAAATCGGCTCCACCCATCACGCGCTCCCAGCCGACATCTCCCTCGAGCAGGTGCACAAACCGTCGATCAGACCGTCTCCAGAGTCGGCATCCATCTTCGTGCCCGTGGACCCCTCTGACTCCTCCTGAGGGTCGGGGGCTCCCCCGGCCCTGCCACCATCGCTGGCTTCGAATGGTTCAGGGGAAGCTGGCTCCGAACCCGCAACCATCATGACTGTGGAAGGCGCATCTGCCTCCGCCGTGGTACCGGGGGCTGGCGGCTCTACCTCCGGGGCTTCGACATGGAGCCCGGGGGCTCCGGCTTCCCTGGTTCCTCTACTCGAGCCGGTGTCGGATCCCATCTCGGCCCGAACTTGGGCCCAACCCATCCTCGCTTACCTCATGCATGGAAAGCTCCCTCACGACGAGGATGAGGCTCATCATATCCAGCGTCGGTCCCCCGCCTACGCCATCATCATATCAAAGATGAGTTTGGTGCACTTGTTCACAACGTCGGACTTGAAGAATTCATCTCCGATAGATGAGAACATTATGTAGCTCTCACTACCTCTTTTGTTCGTAGATTCAAATTTTCAGCTCGCCGGGAGACATCGGTACTATTTGATCTCTATGATAAATCGTATACCATGGATTTAGAGGATTTCAATAGAATTTGCAAAATACCTATTTGGGGTAGCCTCAATGATCCTCGTAAATCTTCGGTTAGAGATTTTTGCTCTGGTATTACTGTTGGAGAAACTAGATACATTATGCAAGCTACCATGGGGAGTATTCATTTTCCTGCCTTGCATTACTTTGCCCTCTTCATAGGCAGATGCATTAATGGCAAGATTGAGCATTGTCACCTCTGCGCACCCGACCTTAGTATCATTAAGAGCACAGTAACGGGTGATAAAAGTTTCAACATGGGAGATATAATAGCAAGGAGGCTGAATAAGAATGCTAATGAAGGGGATTTCTTTGGTCGAATCTATGCCACTCGCATAGCAAATTTTCTTGGAGTACCCATCCATGAAGGAGATCCCCCGCTCCATACAGCTTTACTTGACCGCGTAGCTTTGACACGCTACGAGTTCCTTGAGAGGGATGATGAATCCCTCCTATACCGTTTCATATTTAACCGACAGCGTGTTTTCCATATTACCCTTTCTGCTCCTGCCTTCTTTGACTTTCAGGTAAAACAGAGATATTACATAACTAGAGGAGAGGCAGAGGAGTATGAGAGGGAGTCAAAGGCTGCTCGTCTCCGTGAGGCAGCTATTCAGGCAGTGGCTGCAACGCTCCCCTATAACCCCCATTATGATTTTGGGTTTCGCGAGGACCATCCTTGGGAGTAGACCAACTTAGGAGAAAAGCCTAAGCTTGGGGGAGTACGTGTTCTCACCGACTTTACATTCTTGCTTATGCTTTCACTTTGTTAGCCGGTGTTCACACTTTGCCACTGTATCATCCATGCAAGTTTATTTTCTTCTTCTCGTTTTCGTTTAGTGTGTCTGTCTAGTTTGAGAAAACCCAAAAAGATTTTCTCTTTCTTCTTTTGCTTGTTGGGAGCTTTCCCGTTTAAATAGTTTTCTTTTTCTTTGGGTCAAGGTAGAAGATATTGGTTACAATGTTTAGCGGCTCTTGCATGCATACCTGTTTAGCTTTCAAAGAGCCATATTACTTTGTCTTCTCCTTTGTGTTTGCCTGCAGATTCTAGCTTTAGTCCAATGCACGAGCACTCTTATTATTGTTCACATCGTTCGGTCGTGCAAGTGAAAGGCAATAATGACGATATATGGTGAAGTGACTGAGCCTGGAAAAGCTGGTATGAACTCGATCTATTTTGTTTTTGTAAATATGACTACCTCATTATGCCTGATTCAGCTTTGTTGTGAGAGAAACATGTTTGTAATGACAACTTAGAGATCATAGTTGCTTATGCCATGCTTATTTAGCTAGGAGCTTATAATGGTTTGTCTTGGATGCCCACATGAATGTTGAGATGACTGTGTTGTAGTATGATAGGATGGTATCCTCCTTTGAATGATTCAAGTGGCTTGACTTGGCGCATGTTCACGCATGTAGTTGAAACAAAATCAGCATAGCCTCTATGATGTTCATGTTCATGGTGATTTATGTCCTACTCATGCTTGCACTCAATGTTAGTTAATCTCAATGCATTTTGATGACTGTTGTCGCTCTCTAGTTGGTCGCTTCCCAGTCTTTTGCTAGCAATCACTTGTACTAAGCGGGAATACTGCTTGTGCATCCACTTCCATAAACCCAAAGTTGTGCCATATGAGTCCACCATACCTACCTATCTGTGGTATCTACCTGCCGTTCCAAGTAAATTTGCATGTGCCACTCTCTAAACCTTCAAGATATAATCTCTTTTGCATGCCCGAACCGCTCATGTGGTGACAGGGGGCTACTGGTATCTTCCATGCTAGGCGTGTTATCCTCGATATGTGTTTATTCACTATCATTCACGAGAAAGGGGTTAGTAATTGGAATTCCCAGTTCCATGCCCAAATCAAAAAGATAATTGCAAACAAAACTCCCCCAGGATTGATGTTGGTGTGGACGGTACCCGTGGATTCGGCTAGCCGTGGAGTGTGATTGATTGGTGGTTGGGGGAGTCAAAACTTTACTTTTCTGTTTGGGAACCACCTATATCATGTGTAGCGTGGAAGATGTTGAGAACTCTTAGTCATTGCGTTGAGAATGAAAGCATGCCACGCAAAATTATTATCTCTGTTTTCAAAGCTTGAGCTGTGGCACCTCTGCAAATCAATGCTGCCCTCTGCGAAGGGCCTGTCTATTTATGTTCCTGTTGATTCGTCCTCCTCTTACAAAAGTACCAATTAGAGAGCACCTCTGTCATTTTTATGCTTTGCTTTTAACTGTGTTGAATATGACTGTGACTTGATCTTCATTGCCTTGAATTACAATGTTTAGTCAGCCCTTGGTCTTTGAAGGTTCTCTACATTTATGTTTTGCGGTCTCAGAAAGAGGTAGCGAGATACCATATGTTTGTACTGCTTCATGTTGTTTTGATTGAAGTATTGATGTTTGAGACTTATTATTATTTTCTCGCTAGTTGATTATGCCATTGATATGAGTTTACCGTGAGACCTAGATGTCATTTGCTTATGTGGTTTGCTTGTGATCTTGCTGAAATTCTGGTTATGAGTTAGATGTAGTTGCAACAACAAGATCAAACAGAGTTCGTCAAAGTTTTTCTTTTGTCTCTTTCAGTTTGTCAACTGGATTGCTGGAGGACAAGCAAGGCTTTAATCTTGGGGGAGTTGATATGTCTCCGTCGTATCTACTTTTCCGAACTCTTTTGCCCTTGTTTTGGACTCTAATTTGCATGATTTGAATGGAACTAACCCGGATTGACGTTGTTTTCAGCAGAATTGCCATGGTGTTGTTTTTGTGCAGAAATAAAAGTTCTGGGAATGTCCTGAGAATTTACGGAGAATTTTTATGGAATAAATGAAAAATACCCGCGCAAAGATCCACCGGAGGAGGTGTGCTAGTGGACCACAAGCCCAGGGGCCGCGACCACCCCCGATGGCCGCGCCGTCAGGGCTTGTGGGGCCCACGTGGCGCCAGCGCCTACAAACTCAGCTCTATTTATTCCGTCTCACCCGGAGAAAAATCAGAGAGAAGGATTCATCGCGTTTTACGATACGGAGGCGCCGCCACCCCCTCTTTTTCATTTGGAGGGCAGATCTGGAGTCCGTTCTGGTCTCCGGAGAGGGGAAATCGTCATCATCAACCTTCCTCCATCGCCAATTCCATGATGCTCTTCACCGTTCGTGAGTAATCTCATCGTAGGCTTGCTAGACGGTGATGAGTTGGATGAGATCTATCATGTAATCGAGTTAGTTTTGACGGGGATTGATCCCTAGTATCCACTATGTTGTGAGATTGATGTTGCTACTACTTTGCCATGCTTAATGCTTGTCATTAGGGCCCGAGTGCCATGATTTCAGATCTGAACCTATTATGTTGTCGCCAATATATGTGTGTTTTAGATCCTATCTTGCAAGTTGTAGTCACCTACTATGTGTTATGACCCGGCAACCCCGGAGTGACAATAGCCGAAACCACTCCCGGAGATGACCATAGTATGAGGAGTTCATGTATTCACCAAGTGTTAATGCGTTGGTCCAGTTCTTTATTAGAAGGAGAACCTTAATATCCGTAGTTTACATTAGGACCCCGCTGCCATGGGAGGGATGGACAATAGATGTCATGCAAGTTCTTTTCCCTAAGCACGTATGACTACATACGGAATACATGCCTACATTAGATTACCGAACGGGAGCTAGTTACATATCTCTCCGTGTTATAGTTGTTACACGATGAATCACATACGGCATACTCATCCATCACCAATCCACTACCTATGAGTCTTTTACTAGTGGTCATTGCCATGTTACTTTGCTGCTAGTGTTGTCACTACTGTTGTTACTTGTTGCTATTGTCCTACTACTGTTCCTTGCTACTGCTGTCACTACTCCTGTTACCTGCTACTTTGTTGTTACCTGTTGCAAGACTTTTCTGGAGCCGTACCCGGGGAAGCATTATTCTCAAGAATAGTTCCCCGTCAACGTGCTATTTACTGGCGCAATTGATACAACAAGTTAGGAATAGTCTGCCGTCAACAGATCCTTTTCTGACACCGTTGCTATCATACCACTTTCCTACTGATACTTTGCTTGCAGACACTAATCTTTCAGGTGTGGTTGAAATTGACAAACTCATCTGCTAATACTTGAGAATATTCTTTCGCTTCCCCTTGTGTCGAATCAATAAATTTGGGTTGAATACTCTACCCTCGAAAACTGTTGTGATCCCCTACACTTGTGGGTTATCATCCCCCAAATCATCCTCACCGAAAACGTTACTAACTTCGGCAAAGGCGCGATGGCACTTCTTTGCTCCAAGCAAGGCATCCGGCTGGACCTCATGTCGGTGGCCCATCCGTAATTGAACGGCCAGGCAGAAAGAGCAAACGGCTTGATCCTAGCCGGCATCAAGCCACGGCTCGTGTCGCCACTCGTTTGGTCAGTTGGCTGCTAGATCAAAGAATTGTTGGCTATCCTAAGGAGCCTTCGCACCACGCCCAACCGGTCAACCAGATTCATCCCATTCTTCCTCATGTATGGGTCCGAGGCGGTCATCCCCATGAACATTGAGTTCGACTCGCCTCGCGTCACCTTGTGCATGGAGGCACACACAAAAGAACCAAGAGAAGATGACGTTGACCTGCTCGAGGAAGCACGCGAGCTGGCATTGAGCCGGACAACCATCTACCAACAGAAGCTTTGGCACTACCACAACAAACGGAACAGGCGCCTCTCCTTCCGCGATGGGGACCTCGTGCTCAGGCAGGCCCAATGAACCGCCGGCCAGCACAAGCTATCCTACCCATGGGAGGGTATGTTCATCATTAGCAAGGCACTGCACAACAACGTGTACTACCTGATAGATGCCAAGAAGCGCAGAAGTGTAAGAGAGACGCATACGGCAAGGAGTTGGAGCGCCCGTGGAACACGACGCTCCTTAGCCTGTGGTACTGCTAAGAGAGAGAAAACTAATGTACGTATGTATTCCCTACCCTTTTGGGTTTGATGAATGCAAGAGGTGTCCCACGCCAACACATGGGGCATACCTTTTCGATCCCGTCAAAAAGCATGTTGTTTCTTGAGCGAGCGCCCCGGTCCAGCTGCTCGGACCCCGGGGCTTGCAGGCTGGCCCAAGCTCTCTCTCTCTCTTCGAAGCCGGTCAAGTAATGTGGGCCGAGTTAAAACCCTTACCACCCTGTCTAGCTACACAACGGCTCCTGACTGTCCGGCTAGTGGGGCTCTGGGGTGGAAGGCTTGCCGCACACGAACACCGATTGTGAAGGAGTAGCCAGCACGGACTAGTTGAACCGACGGTTATTTCTAGACAACCTCTTTCGTGCTCATCCTAGTCTAAGTATCCCCGCGGCTCCGAAAATCCGCAGCCAACCCCCCTCCCCCAAAGGCAGATGCCTCGTCCCAATCACAGACCGCCTCCCGGCTGTCCGGCCGGCGGGGAAGAAGCCGAAGAGGGCAAGGCTTTGGGTAGCTAGAAACCAAAAGGACAAAAGGCTAGGAACGAGTCGGCACGCACAAAACTTTTTCGGAAATTTTTTGAAGCATCCATTTAATACACAAAAGCATAAAGGCCCATGACCACAAGTTCATTACATCACACCCCCGCTGGGTGGAACCACGGACCAACTAATGCAGGAAAAAAGTTATAGTCAGTGGCGGCTCCACCCTCCACTCCAGCATCTCCCACGGCGGTCGAGGTGGAAGCCCCATCCTTGGCTCCAGTGCGCCCTGCAGCGGCTGAGGTGGACACCCCGTCTCCGGCTCTGACACCTCTCGCGCCAGCCTTTGCTCCCGTATCCTCCTAGGATTCAAGGTCGATGTAGGTGTTGTCGCTGGAGTCGGCACCCTCGGCGTCTGTCTCGCCAGTGCTACCGTTCGGGTTGCCCAGGGCCAACATGTACTGGTCCTCTGGGATCACCACACCGCCGGCCACCCGCTCGGGGATGAACTCATTCCATGGGGCGAACGATGCAAGGTCGCTCGCCCGCACGGTGAGCTCGTCGTCAACCGCATCTAGCTCCGCATCCGTGCCGGCGCGCTGGGACGCAAGCAGGCCGAGGTTTATCATGACTTGGCGACTCACCTGCGCGCTCCCAGCCTCCAACCATCGTGATACCTAACGCACGGAAGACGCGTCCACTGTGGCCGGCCAGAGGGATCGAACTAGCGCGAGGTCGGCCTTCTAGATCTGCTCCATGGACTAGACCACCTCTATCCGGCGAACCTTGGCGGCGATACCCACCTCTTCCACCATCCGCGAGGCGTACGCTCCGATATGGACGCCCAGCGCCCGTTGCTCTTCACGATGGGCCTCTACGCCCACCTCCACCTCCTCGTGCATATCTGGGAAGATTTCTGAGGAAGGAGAACATGAGGCCCAAGGCAAGAAAAAATCCAACCCCAAAGTGGCACAAGGAAGAATCAAGACGAAGGAAACTTACCGGTCACGAGCCGGTCCACCTTGTGCGCCTTCTCCTACAGCTCTTACTCCCTTGTCGACCAGCCCTGTATTCGGCGGGTGTGCTCCTCCTGCACCTCCCACGCTGTCGGTGAATACTCACAACATAAGCCATGGGTAGGCTAAAGAAGGTAGGAACCGAAGTGGCAATGAAGGGCGTTGGGGCGAGTTTGGTACAAGCATGGAACGCACGATGTACCCAGGTTTAGAGCTCTCCGTAGAGATAATACCCCTAGCCCTGCCGGAGTGTATGATATCTAGGTTAGGGGGCGCCCAGGGAGGCCTCAAGCCCTGCCACCGCCGCCTCCCCCCTGGTGGCGGAGTGGCAGCTTGTGGGCTCCCTGGAGCCCTCTTGGCTTAGCCCACAAGCCCCCTGATCTTCTTCCATTCGGGAAAAAATCATTTCGGGGATTTTATTCCGTTTGGACTCCGTTCCAAAATCAGATCTGAAAAGAGCCAAAAACATAGAAAAAACAGGAACTGGCACTTGGCACTGAATTAATAAATTATTCCCAAAAAAGATATAAAAGGTACATAAAACATCCAAAGATGACAAGATAAGAGCATGAAACCATCAAAAATTATAGATACGTTTGAGACGTATCAAGCATCCCCAAGCTTAACTCCTGCTCGTCCTCGAGTAGGGAAGTGATAAAGAATGAATTTTTGATGCTTTCATGCTACCTAGCATAGATGTCCTTTGTAACTCCTCTTATGTGACGTGAATGTTCAGATCCATTTGATTCAAAACAATAGTTTGCTATTGACGTGGAAACAATAATAATTCAAGCAAACTACCAAGATAATCATGAACTTTCAAAATAACAAGGCCAAAAGAAAGTTATCCCTACAAAAGCATATAGTCTGGCTATGCTCTATCATCATTGCACAACAAATTTAAATCATGCACAACCTCGGTATTGGCCAAGTAATTATTTCACACCTTTACTTTCTCAAACCTTTTCAACTCTCACGCAATACATGAGCGTGAGCCATGGTTTTAGCACTATAAGTGGTGTAGAGTGTGGTGGAGGTTGCAAGACAAAAAGGAGAAGATAGTCACATTAACTAGCATATCAATGAGCTGTGGGGATGCTCATCAATAGATATCAATGTGAATGAGTAGGGATTGCCATACAAATGATGCACTAGAGCTAAGAGTATGTGAAAGCTCTTAAAGAAAACTAGTGGGTGTGCATCCAACTTGCTTGCTCATGAAGACCTAAGGTAATTTTGAGGAAGCCTATCATTGGAATATACAAGCCAAGTTATATAATGAAGATTTCTCACTAGCTATATGGTGGTGACAAAACGAGAAACTCTCAATCATGAAGATCATGGTGCTTAATATGCACAAGTGTGGAAAAGTGGTAGCATTGTCCCTTCTCTCTTTTTCTCTCATTTTTTTATTTTATTTTTTTGTGGGCTCTTTGGCCTCTTTTTTTATTATTTTATTTCGACGGGCTTCTTTGGCCTCTTTTATTTCCTCACATGGGACAATGCTCCATTAATGATGATCATCACACTTTCAACTCAAAACTTAGAGCAACAATGACTCTATATGGAATGCCTTTGGTATTTTACCGAGACAATGATCTAGCATGGCATAGACATTAATGGAAACATCATGCTAGCTATCTTACGATCATGCAATGGCAATGTAGACGTGGTGGCACATGTCATGGTGGTAGTTGCATGGCAATATATCTCGGAATGACTTTGAAAAAGCCATAGTAGGTAGGTATGGTGGCTGTTTTGAGGGAGGCAAATGGTGGGTTTTGTGCACCAGCGAAAGTTGCACGGCACCAAGAAGATAGTGATGGTAGAAGGTGAAAGTGCATCTAAACCATGGACTCAACATTAGTCATGAAGAACTCATATACTTGTTGTGAAAGTTTTATTAGTAATCAAAACAAAGCATTCAAAGCATACTCCTAGGGGAAGGGTTGGTAGGTATAAAAAATCGCGCGATCCCGACCGCCACGCAAAGGATGACAATCAATAGACTAATCATGCTCAGATTTCATCACATAGCGGTTCACCATACGCGGATGCTACGGGAATCACTAACTTCAACACAAGTATTTCTAGATCCACAACACCTTACTAGCATGACTTCAATATTACCATAACCACAACTCAAAACTAATTGAGAGGAATCAAACTTCTCTAACTATTCAATGCACATGAAGGTGGAAGTTTCCGTATCCCTTTGGATAACTACCCCTTTTGAGACTACTTTCAAAGCATAGGTCAATTACCAAGCCATGCACCGCTGTGCTCTAAAATATATAAGTGAAGCACATAGAGAAAAAGTATCTAGCTCAAAAGATATAAGTGAAGCACATGTGAGCTGAATTGTCTACCAAAAGATATAAGTGAAGCTTGACAAAATCACGGTGGGTGCATGTCTCTCTCTCTCTAGGTGTGAAACAAGGATGATTGTGACACAAAAAAAATAAAATACTCCTACGATACAAGAAGCTCCAAGCAAAAACACATAACATGTGGTGAATAAAAATATAGCCCCAAGTAATGTTACCGATGGATTGAAGACGAGAGAGGGGATGCCTTCCCCGGGCATCCCCAAGCTTAGGCTTTTACGGCTTCCTTGAACTCTTGGGGTGCCTTGGGCATCCCCAAGCTTGATCTCTCGCCACTCTTTATCTCTTTGTCCATAAGAACTTCACCCAAAACTTGAAAACTTCACAACACAAAACTTAAACAGAAACTCGTGATAACATTAGTATGAGAAAGCAAACCACCACTTCCTTAGGTACTGTAGCAAACTTAAATTTTACTTATGCTGATGTTGGGTTACTGTATTTTCAATCTTCCATGGCTAATACCCCCCGATACTATGCATAGTTTCATCAAAATAAGCAACCAACACAACAAAAACAGAATCTGTTAACAGCAGACCAGTCTGTAGCAATCTGTATATTTTGTATACCTATGGTACTTAAACAATTCTGAAAACTTACTAGAGTCTGAAGAATTTGCATCGCAATCATAAGCAAAAAGAATCAACTTAAAAGCTCTTAAAGAAAAAAAATGAAAATTCTTTTCGTGAGCAGAAAGATTCTGTCTTTTCCAGCATGACCAAACGATCATCCCCAAGACTAATCATAACGGTTTTGCTTGGCACAAACGCAAAAAAGAAACACAAAAAACACAATCAAAACAGAATTATGAAAGTGTGGAAAACACAAAACAGAAAGAAAAAGGATAGATTCGTTGGGTTGCCTCCCAACAAGCGCTTTTGTTTAACGCCCTTAGCTAGGCAAAAGGTGATGGAATCACGTATAGTCATCTTTGGTGCTCAAACCATAAGTAGCCCTCATCATAGATTCATAAGGCAATCTTATTTTCTTTCTAGGAAAGTGCTCCATGCCCTTCTTTAAAGGAAATTGAAATCTAATATTCCCTTCCTTCATATCGATGATAGGACCAATAGTCCTTAGGAAAGGTCTACCAAGAATAATGGGACATGAAGCATTGCAATCTATGTCAAGTACAATGAAATCCACGGGTACATAGTTCTTATTTGAAACAATAAGAACATCATCGATCCTTCCCATGGGTTTCTTGACAGTAGAATCCGCAAGATGCAAATTAAGAGAACACTCTTCAATCTCATGAAAACCAAGAATATCACATAAAGACTTTGGAATCGCGGAAACACTAGCACCCAAATCACGCAAAGCATTGCACTCATAGTTTTTTATCTTGATTTTGATAGTAGGTTCCCACTCATCATGAAGTTTTCTAGGTATAGAGACTTCTAGTTCGAGCTTTTCTTCAAGAGATTTCGTCATAGCATCTACGATATGCGCGGTAAAGGCTTTGCTTTGGCTATAAGCATGTGGAGAGTTTGCAATGGATTGCATCAAAGAAATGCATTCAAACAAGGAGCAATTATCATAATTGAATTCCTTGAAATCCAAAGTGGGAGTTTCATTACTACCCAAAATTTTGATTTCTTCTACTCCACTCTCCACACCTTTATCATCAAGATAGGTCGACTCCGAATCATTGGGACATTTTTCAACCAAAGTGGATTCATATCCAGCCCCTCCATAAATAGGTTTGACACGCGAAAACAATGATTCAAGAGGAGACACACCAAGCACTTTAAGATCTTCGTGATTTGCATCACTAGAACACACCCTTTTAAACCATTCATGCCTAGCGCGAATTTGGGCGATTCTTTCTTTGCTCTCATTCATGGAGACACGCATAGCTTTCAAAGTTTCATCCAAGTTGACCTTGGGAGGAGCGAATCTAACTTTCAAAGCATCAATATCACAAGACATCCTATGAACGCTCTTAGCCAAATCATCAATTTTGAGTAGTTTTTCCTCTATGAACGCGTTGAAAATCTTTTGAGAGTTGATGAACTCTTTGATATTACTCTCTAAATCAGAGGGTAATTTGTTGTGATTTCCAAAAGTGTTGTTGTAGGAATTGCCATAGTTGTTAGAGGAGTTACTAGGAAAAGGCCTAGGAACATAGTTTCCTCTAAAAGCATTGTTGTTGCCAAAATTGTTCCTACCAACAAAATTCATGTCCAAACTAGCGTTGCTACTCTCAATCAAAGAAGATAGTGGCATGTCATTATGATCTACGGTAGCGTTTCTACTAGCAACCAAATTCATCAACTCGTCGATCTTAGCACTAAGCGAGTTAATCTCTTCTATAGCGTGTACCTTTTTGCTAGCACGTGACCTTTCAATGTGCCACTGCGAGTAGTTGGTCATGATATTGTCTAGGAGTTTTGTAGCGTCTCCTAACGTGATTTCCAAGAACGTTCTACCTGAGTCGGAGTCCAAGATATTGCGAGAAGCGAAATTCAAGCCAGCATAAAAGATTTGTATAATCATCCACAAACTCAAGCCATGAGCGGGACAATTTCTAATCATAAGCTTCATCCTCTCCCAAGATTGTGCAACGTGTTCACGATCAAGTTGCTTGAAATTCATGATATCGTTACGTAAGGAGATGATCTTAGCCGGCGGAAAATACTTGGATATGTAAGCATCTTTGCACTTATCCCAAGAATCGATACTATTTTTAGGCAAAGAAGAAAACCAAGTTTTTGCGCGATCTCGCAAAGAGAAGGGAAAAAGTTTCAACTTAATCACGTCATTATCCACATCTCTTTTCTTCTGCATCTCGCAAAGCTCAATGAAGGTATTGAGATGGGATGCCGCATCTTCACTAGGAAGGCCAGAGAATTTGTCTTTCATAACAAGATTTAGCAAAGCTGCTTTGATTTCATACGATTCCGCACTAGTGGCGGGAGCAATCGGAGTACTAATAAAATCATTATTATTAGTGCTCGAGAAGTCGCAAAGTTTGGTGTTTTCAGCCATGATGACTTCAACAAACAAACAAGCACACAAGCAAGCAAGAAAACCGACAAAGGAGAACGGCAAAGGAGAAAGGCAAATGAAAACGGCAAATGTGAAGTGGGGGAGAGGAAAACGAGAGGCAACTGGCAACAAAAGTAAATGCAGGAGATGAGTTTGTGAGACCTACTTGGATAGATCTTGATCTCTCCTCCCCGGCAACGGCGCCAGAAATACTTCTGTTACTGCAACAAAAGACCTTCCAACGGCGCCAGAAATAGTCGGGTCGACGGCACCAGGAATCCTTCTGCTACGGCTACGCCTTAAGGGACTTCCTAGGCAAATATTTAAAGGATTTCCCCCGTGGACAAACAAAATCCAAGACTCGGCGAGACTTACAAGGATATCAAATCATGCATATAAGAAATCAGCAAAGACTCAAATATATATCATAGATAATCTGATCACAAATCCACGATTCATCGGATCTCGACAAACACACCGCCAAAGAAGATTACATCGGATAGATCTCCATGAAGATCATGGAGAACATTGTATTGAAGATCCAAGAGAGAGAAGAAGCCATCTAGCTACTAACTACGGACCCGTAGGTTTGAAGTGAACTACTCGCGAGTCATTGGAGGGACGATGATGATGATGAAGAAGCCCTCCAACTCCAAAGTCCCCTCCGGCAGGGCGCCGGGAAGGGTCTCCAGATGACATCTCGCGGAAACGGAAGCTTGCGGCGGCGGAAAAGTATTTCCGTGGCTCCCCTGATTTTTTGCTGTATTTTAGGGAATATATAGGCCAAAGATCTAGCACAGGGGTGCCCAGGGAGGCCACAAGCCCTGCCACCGCCGCCTCGCCCTGGTGGCGGAGTGGGGGCTTGTGGGCTCCCTAGAGCCCTCGTGGCTTGGCCCACAGGCCCCGTGATCTTCTTCCGTTTGGGAAAAATCATTTCGGGGATTTTATTCCGTTTGGACTCCGTTCCAAAATCAGATTTGAAAAGATCCAAAAACACAGAAAAAACCGGAACTAGCACTTGGCACTGAATTAATAAGTTAGTCCCAGAAAAGATATAAAAGGTACATAAAACATCCAAAGATGACAAGATAACAGCATGAAACCATCAAAAATTATAGATATGTTTGAGACGTATCATGTAGCTAACTTGATTTCTATTTATATTGGTGTTAGATTATTGTATTCTCACTTTTCCATGGCCAATACCCCCCGATACTATCCATAGTTTCATCAAAATAAGCAAGCAACACAACAAAAACAGAATCTATCAAAAACAGACCAGTCTGTAGCAATCTGTATACTTAGTATACTTATGGTATCTCAGAAATTCTGAAAAATTACGACAGTTTGGGCAATTGCCATATCAACCAGTAGCAAGAATAATCAACTCAAAAGCGCTTTCTGGATAAAAAATGAAAAATAATTTAGTAAACGAAAAGTTTCTGTCTTTTTCCAGCATGATCAAACAACAACAACCAAACTAATCATAAAGGTTTTACTTGGCACAAACACAAAAAGAAACACAAAAAACACAATCATAACAGACTTATGATGGTGTGGACACGACAAAACAGAAAGCAAAAAACAAAGATAAATTCATTGGGTTGCCTCCCAACAAGCGCTATTGTTTAATGCCCATAGCTAGGCATTGATAATTCAATGATGCTCACAAAAGGAAAACAATACTTGAAGCACAAAGAGAGCATCATAAAGCATGTGAAAATCACATCTAAGTCTAACATACTTCCTATGCATAGGCATTTTATAGGAAAACAAATTGTCAAGACAACTAATAGTTACCATATGCAAGGAAGAATAAAGAAACAATATCAATCTCAACATAACGAGAGGTAATTTGGTAACATGAAAGTTTCTACCATAATATTTTCCTCTCTCATCATAATTACATGTGGGATCATATTCAAATACAACAATATAGCTATCACAAAGGATATTCTTTTCATGATCCACACGCATGCAAATTTGACGCTCTTCAAAAATAGTGGGATTATCATCAACTAAAGTCATGACTTCTCCAAACCCACTTTCAATCTCATTGCAAACATCATATTCATCATGAGGCTTAAACAAATTTTCAAGATCATAAGAAAAATCATTACCCCAATGATGATCATTGCAACAAGTAGTGGACAAAGCAAAACTAGCATCCCCAAGCTTAGGGTTTTGCATATTTTTAGCATGATTGTCATTAATAGAATTTATAATCAAATCATTGCAATCATGCTTTTCATTCAAGGAGCCCACGTGAATCACTTCATAAATTTCTTCATCACGATTTTCAGATTCACACATCTCAAGCAAAACTCCATAGAGAAAGTCAAGTGCACTCAACTCACTAGCAATTGGTTCAACATAATTGGATCTCTTAAAGAGATTAGCAAGTGGATGAGGATCCATATAAATAGATTTTCAGCAAGTGAAGATGCAAGCATATTGAAGGCACATAGCACATGAGCAAAGGAAAGGCAAACGAAAAAGGCCAATATTTTTGTAAATTTTTGTTTTTCAGAAGTGGGGGAGAGGAAAACAAGAGGCAAAAGGCAAAAAAGGTAAGTGCAAGAGATGAGTTTGCGACAGTTACTTGGATAAGCTTCACTTAGAATTATCCCCGGTGCCAAAAATTGACACGTTGGAGGAAGATTATTCTTGACTTGATGCTCCTCCCCGACAACGGCGCCAGAAATTCTCCTTGCTACCTCTTGAGCTTGCGCTGGTTTTTCCCTTGAAGAGGAAAGGGTGATGCAGCACAGTAGCAGTAAGTATTTCCCTCAGTTTGAGAACCAAGGTTTCAATCCAGTAGGAGAATCAAGCCAAGTGTCCAGAGTACCTGCGCAAACACAAACGAGCTTGCACCCAACGCTATAAAGGGGTTGTCAATCCCTTCAAGATTGATTGCAAAGTGATATCTGAAGGCAGAAAGTGCAACAAAGTAAAAGTGTAGGGCTGAAAATATGATGTGAAGTAGACCCGGGGGCCATAGTGTTCACTAGAGGTTTCTCTCAAAATAGAAAATATTACGGTGGGTGAACGAATTACTGTTGAGCAATTGATAGAACCGCGCAAAGTCATGACGATATCTAAGGCAATGATCATACATATAGGCATCATGTCCGAGGCAAGTAGACCGATACTTCTGTATCTACTACTATTACTGTGGAGTAATAGTTTGCTATTGACATGAAAACAATAATTGCATCTTCCTGCATCACCCAAGCGAGAAGTTGTGGACGAATGCCTCCTCAAAGTCCACCAATGAGTTGACGTTGCCGGCTAGAAGGCTATTGAGCCATGTCCGAGCTGAGCCGGCCAACATGAGTGGCACGTAACAGACTGCTACGCTTTTGTTGCCCCTCGCAATGCCAACGGCGGTGGTGTAGTCGATTAGCTAGTCCTCTGGCTTGGCGGTGCCGTTGTACTTGGGAGTATCCCGAGGCAAGGTGAAACCTCGGAGAAACGGCTTCCCTCGGATCCGGGGGCCGAAGCAGACCGCACCGATGGGGTCGTCTTCCTCCAGAAGGGCTGACTGTGCCAGGGCGTTGAGATGCCTGCGGGCATCGTGATCGTCCTGGGGAACGCGAGCGCCGATCCGAGCCGCAATCGGAAGGGCACCTTGCGAACCGGTGGCATGGGTCCTCCCCTGATGAGGAACCTCATACACCGAATCGCTCTTGTCCTCTCCCTGACGCCGGATCGAAGTATGCTTGCTATGGTGCTCGGAGCGCCTGTCTTGGCTTCCCTCGCCCTTCCGGCCGGAAGGGCGATGCGAGGAAGATCCCTCACTGTGATGATGATCGCTCGGGTTGCAACGCGCTCTGGGTTGGGTCCTGGAGACTCCGATTGGGCTTGACCGGGGTCAAGCCGTGTCTGCTGCTCGTTGGCAGCGTCAAGGAGATCCTTGACCCGCTTCTCCTCGAAGGCGCGCTCCTCGCCCTCCAAACTCGGCATTTCTGCCATGGCCGCGTGGGCCGCCCGCAAGTTGGTTGCAGGAGTCTCTTAGATGGGCTGCTTGCCGCCTAGAATCTCGGCAATGACCCGGCCACGGCCACGGACCGAGCCAAGCTGGCTAGGGGCCTCAGAAACCGGAGTGGGGCCATATGTGGAGTTATACTCGCGCTACGTGGCCTCCATCCGGTGTTTTGCCGAAGCGATGCCGATGCCCTCCTCCAAGAGCTTCCTGCGAGCCTCCTCCAGCGAAGCTCGTGTGTCGTTAGGGTTTGTGGAGGCGGCGATGGGCGTCTTCAGGCCGGTAAGCACAGCCTGAAGAGTGTTAGTGGCGACAGCAGCAGGATCAGCAGCGTCTGCTGACGCTTTGCCCTGAATCGTGCTGGTGCCGGCGCCGATGACTATCACCTCCACAACGTTGGAGACGGTGGCAACATGGTATGGGGTGAAGAACCCCACAGACGGTGGAGGGCCATCGAAGACTAGTACGTTGATGGGGTACACGTTGTGCGTAGGCGTCTCAACGATAGAGAGCCTACTTAAGCTGGCGCACAACGCCTCGACATCGAAGTCCTCGCCAAAGTAGCGAGGGCCATCGTTGAGGCGCAGGTCGCTAAAGAGAACGTTGAGGTTCTCCATAGCAGCAACGAAGATGCTGGGAGGCACCTCGTTATCGGACTCCTCGTCTAAATCCGCATGGCGGACAGGGACGTCTATCATCATCGATGTGGCCTCATCGAAGGCAGGCTCCGCGAGCATGCAGATCGGTCCCGACGAAATGCATCCGGTGGTGTAGGTGTGGGGCCCCGCCCAGCGCGTAAAGCCAGCTGATGCCGCGATCGGCCCCATGGTGGGCGCCAAATGTAGGTGAATACTCACATCATAAACCATGTGTAGGCTAAAGAAGGTAGGAACCGAAGTGGCAATGGAGGGCGCTGGGGGCGAGGTTGGTACAAGCATGGAATGCACGATGTTCCCAGGTTCAGGGCTCTTCGTAGAGATAATACCCCTAGTCCTGCCGGAGTGTATGATATGTATGGATGGGATTACAAGGTTGCTCCTGGAGCTGTATCGCGGAGGAGGAAGAGGGAGCAGCCGGCTCGTCTCTGCCTCTCTATGTGGTTGGTGTGTGTGTGTGATCAGTTGACCGACCCTCTGCATGGAGGGGGGCCGGGGGGTTTCATAGATGAACCAACCGTCTTACAATATGGATAAAGGGTACAAGAGTGGGACCCGGCTGGCAGCCTCGCCGACTGGCCAGGGGGCCCACGGGGGTCTTGTCTTGTCGTTTGAGGGCCCCGCCGGCTGCGAGGTTCCGACTGGCTGTGGGACCCGCCGGCTAGCCAATGAGGCTCTCGCGTAAGGTTGACGCAGGACACGTGTGGTACGTTCGGCGTCGTCCAGCGAGATTCTTCATGAGCACACGGTACGGCCGCCTCCACTATTCCCACGCCGAGTGCAGTAATGGAGTGGGAGTTTGACGACCGACACTATGTTGGGTGATGGATCAGAGCCGGGGAGGTCAGCGGCGTGGCCACCGATGCTGGTACCCGTCGTGCACTCTGATCCAGTACCTTTGCTGATGTGTAGTCACCTTTAATCATAGGGACTCGTCATGACCTACGATCTGATGTGACTTGAGATCCCCGGGCGGCTAGCCTGCTTGACTAGCCGGCTTGGGCACGGGCGCCTCGTTCCTAGCCGGTAGGCTTGGCCTAGGCGGCCAGGAAGAGGTAACCGTATTGCTTCTAGCCGGCAAGTGTTCCCTGGCCGGCCAGAGAGTTGGCAGTCTCGCCCCCTAGCCGATAGGTCTCGCCTAGCTGGCCAGAGGACTTGGGCCTTGTAAAATTGTTCTTGGTCATTCCTTTTGGGCCGGAGATAAAGGAGCACGCTCGTTGAGCCTACCCCGGGGTTATCCCCCCGACACACGCCGTCTCTTCTTCCCACGCTAGCTAGTCATCCTTAGCCTTCAGGGCCTCGCAATGGGCCGCCTCCCGCTGCACCAGCTCCCGGCGATGAACCGCATCCCGCTGCTCCAGTTCCGCACAATGGGCCGCCTTGCGGTCCTTATTCTCTGCCTGGAGGAGCTCCGCCTCCTGGCGCACCCGGGTGCATTCTTCTTGTAGGAGACCTCGCTACTGGATAGCTTGGGTCAGCCGGCTCCAGAGATCGGCCGATTGGTTTTCAGCCTCCCCGTACCGACCCAACATCGTGTTGTAGGCGACCACCTGGTGATCATGGTGAGCCCGCAACGGATAAACGAAAAAAGATTGCCGAAGGTAAGACTCGACCCGGCTGATTCCCAGGAGGCCCGAATCTTGGGGGCTACACCCGGGGGCGCGCTGGCGCGCACCCACTGAAGAAATTCGGAAGAGAAATAATGAAGGGACAGAACACTTACACCAACAGAGTGCTCGAGATGGAGCAGCCGTTCCCGTGTCACCAGATCTTCTTCCTGTGTGTGGTCGTGACACTCGGCAAACTCAACAATAAGCGTGGTGACCCTGCCCCCTGGTAAGCCAGGAACCCCTCCTCCGGAGTTTCCCCCGACTATGGCCTAGCTCTCTAGCGCCCGGGTCCTGTAGCCGGTGTCGGCACTTGCTGCGGCCGAGCCGCGTGCCGACACCATGATGGCTCCGGCTCCTAAAGACGCCCCCCGGCCGGCTCCTTCGACGAGTGGGACCCGTGGGGGTCCTTTGTTGCAGGGGCTTCGACCTCGGGTGCTCCGTCTCATTGCTTCACGACCGGTTCACCGACGGCGTCCGCCTTGCCGCCTGGAGCCTCCACCCCCGGTGGCGGGACCTCGACCTCCGGCGTGACTTCGGGCCCCTCCGGCACAATGTCGGGTCCCTCAGGCGCGTCGTGGGGCCCCTGCTCCAGCCCCTTGACGGCAACCACCACGCTCGCATCTGTGCGCGCCACTTCGTTGGCTCGGGCGTCCTCCTCTGATCGCCACGCGGGGTCGTGCGTCCCGTTGGATCTATTTCACCTCACTGGTGGATCCCGAACCAAGCCGTCCGACTGTGGCACCCGATCCTCTAGCTCCATGCGGGCCCCTCCAGCCGCCATCTTCTAGGCGGCCTCCTCTCATTGACGACGTTCTTGTTCAACTAGCACCTTCTGCGTTGACTCTAGCTCGGCCCATGCAGTACGCTCCTTCTTTTTTTACCAAACACTTCAAGGGAAAAGCCCCCCACAGCCACACACCTTTATTATAATGAAATTACAGTATGTACATGGTTATCTCGGTAACCGAAAGAAAAGAGGAATGAAGGGGGTTAGGAGACAAACCTAATGAAAGGACTACATATTATGGTAAGAAAAAGTGTAATTTCAGCAAGTCTTCTTTGAACTTAGGCTTGATTATGTTTGCCATAAGAGACATGTCAGTTACAAATCCTGACTTCCAGACAGCAAATCTAGGTTGTACATTCAGGAAAAACATTGGCATTTGTCACAATCCAAATGTTCCAACAGGCAATGAACACAATCTCAGAGAAAAAAGGGTGCTGAAAAGAGCTTTTAGCATGGGATACTCCATGTGCCATATCATTTGTATCACCCCACTGAACTTGCAAATAGCCCCAAATTATGTTGCTGAAGAGGCAGGTAAAGAACAGATGATCCCTATCTTCTTTGACTTGTGCATGGGAGATTCTATAATTAACCCCATCATCCATATGCCAATGTCTTCTTTCTACCATACCTTGGTATTCAATTTGTCCATGACCAGCATCCAGGCAAAGACCTTGATCTTCAAGGTGCAACAACTAGCCCATATCAAATTCAGCAAAGGGTTAAAAGTTTGGTCCCTATGCACATGGGAATAGAAATCCTTTGGGGTATAAGGTTTGGTTGTTTCCATCCATATCGAGACATCATTTTGGCTTGTACTGGGCTCAAAATCCCTTATAAAAGCTTGGAGTGTGGACAGCTCCAAGAATGCCTTCTGAGAGAGAGGCAAATTAAACCATGGTGACAGATCATGAGTGTTCAGTCCATCTTTAACCATTGTCCAAGGATCCTTAACATATGAAAATAGTCTAGAAAATATGTCTTTGAGAGGAATGACTGAGTTGCCAATGTTCCATTTATCATGCCAAAAGAGGACAATATCTCCATGCTTGACTTGCACCCAAGTGATCTCCCTAAAATTGTCCAATAACTTCACGATGCTCCTCCACCAATATGACCCACATGGATCAGTTCCCTCTCGTACTCTGCCATAGTAGTATGTGTTCCAGATCAGCTGAACCCAAGGCAGGTCCATTCTGTTAAGAAATTTGTTGGCATGTTTCAAAAGCAGCGCTCATTTTGTAGTCCCAGATTTGGAATACCCAGTCCAGCCTTCTTGGTGGTGAATGTTTCTTTCTATTCCTTCTCCAAAAGCATTGCCTCTGAATCCTTTCCAACTGTTTGAGAATTCCTGGAGGGATGGAGCGACTGCAGAGGAAAGAGATTGGTAAAGAGGATAAAGACGAATTCAGGTATTGCAGCCGTCCTCCTTGAGCGAGGAAAGAAGAACTAGAAGACATCCTTTGTTCCATACGTGAAACTAGAGGCATGAGGTGCGAACTGCCAGTCCAAGATATGTAAAAGGCATAGTACCAACTTTACACCCAAAGACCTCAGCAAGTCACGCAACTTCTTCTAAGGAAAAATTTGATTGGCACCATAGATGATTTCTCAAAGCTAATGCGTAGACCTATTGATCTAGTGAAAACCTGACGCATCTCTTTCACAGCCTTCCATTGTTCTTCCTCAACAGGAAAAACAATCAAAGTATCATCGACATATTGGACAATAGGAAAATCCTTGTCATGGCATGGAATTGGCAATTGAATGTGTTCCTTGGCTAACATATCATTAACAACAGTCTGGAGCAAATCTGTTGCTAGAACAAAGAGTAAAGGGGAGATGGAATCTCCCTATCTGACACCAGCCTTGCAATGAAAATGCTTTCCAGGGACACCATTAAGAAGAATGAAGGAGGACCCAGAGGTGAGGAATTGATGAATCCATCCTCTCCATTTGTTGTTGAACCCTTTATACTTTAGTATATCCAGGAAGACATCATGTTCAATAGATTCAAAAGCTTTTTCAAAATCCAGTTTAAGAATGAGAATTGGTCTTTTGGACTAATGGCGTTGATGCAAGTACTCAAGGGTCCAACCAATGCAGTCCTGAGTGGTTCAAGTCTTGATAAATCCATACTATTTTGTATGAACACGGTCAAGAATGACAGCTTGAAGTCTATTAGCAACCATCTTGGTGAGGAATTTAATACCCAAGCCTGACAAAGATATGGGCCTATAATCCCCAACATACTCTGGCGAGGCTTTCTTTGGAACTAGGGTGATGAATGAATTATTCAAACTTTCCAGATTAGGTTTCCCTTCAAAAAGGTGATTAGCAAGTGCATAAAATTCTTTTCTAACGATATCCAACACTTTTGAAGGAACAACCCATTGAAACCATCTGGACCTGGTGCCTTATCCAGAGGCATGCATTTGACCACCTGGTCCATTTCCTCCTGGGTGAAGGGTTCAGTCAACACATCTAATCCCTGCACTGACTTAATAAGATTAGGCAAATCAAAACCCATACTGATTCCTTTAGTTGTGCCCATTCGACTTTTATATGAAGACCAAAGAATCCCCTCCATTTGACTATGCTCTGAAATCACTGTGCCATCAGCCAGGGTCAGGTGGGCAATAGAATTCCTTCATGTCTCTCAGAGGCCATGGCATGGAAGAACTTAGTATTCTCTTCCCCTACCTTGATGGATCTTATAGTACACCTCTTTTTCCAGTAAAGAAACTGCAAATGTAACAAATGTTGTAGGTGTGTATTGACAATCTTTCTGAAACTAAATTCATGCCTGAATAGGGATCTTAGCTCCTCCAAACTGTCAATCCGTTCAATCACCTTATTACATTTTTCTATGACAATTTTCATCTTAGAAATTCCCAATTTCCAATGTTTAAGATCATGTCTGAGGGTTTTAAGCTTGTGAGTGAGAATAGTTGCAAGTTCTTTCTTATAAGAAGGCTTATACTAGGATTTGGCAACACATTCCAAAAAACCCTCCACCATGGTCCAATAATTCTCAAATCTAAAGATATTGGTTTTGGGGATTGAGGTGGTGATGACAACGACATAAGGCACATGATCAGAGGTAGTTCTGGCGAAAGGCAAAACTTCAGTCGGGGGGTAACATGTGATCCAGTTGGTGGAAGTAAAAAACCAATCAAGTTGCTCTAGAAGTGTATTATCTTGCATATTATACCAACTATAGGATCTCCCTTTAATAGGTAATTCAACTAGACCCAAAAGCCCAATGATTTCATTGAAGATGAGCATATCATTCATATCCCCACCTGGCCGATTTCTGTTTTCATGGGATCTAATGAAGTTTTAATCTCCCAACAAAAGCCAATTCTCCTCAAAAGAAATCTCCAAATTATATAGCCACTCTACAAAAATGTCTATTAATTCCCCCTGACATGGTCCATAAACATTGACTAATGTCCAAACATGAGCACTCACTTTGGAGGTGAACTTAATTACCATTCCAAATGATTGTATCTCCATTAAATCACCATGGAGAATTGCATAGTTCCATACCACCAAAAGACCCCCCGAAGTGCCATGAGAAGGGCCAAAAGCAAAATGATCATACTGTCTTGGGAAGAAAGAACGAATCTCCTTGAGTGTATATGAACCACACTTAGTTTCCTGGAAGCAGGCGACAACACATTGTCTTTCGTCCATTTTTTGGCGTACGGCTGTGTGCCTAGCCGGAGAATTCAGCCCTCGGACATTCCAACATAGTACATTCCGTTTCTATGCTTATGACTATTCATTAATAACCAAGGTAAGTAGCAGCCATCAGCGAGTTACATAGTAACAAGCAACATATAGACACGCCAAAAGATAACATGTCACGAAATAGTACTCACATAAACTTACAGGACAGCACAATAAGACATAGTTTTCGACCACACACACAAAGCAGACATATAAAGGTAGACTTATGGGCATGCGAAACCCGTTGGAGAGTAGCTAGATCAATCATCAACAACCACATCTAGCTTGGTTGCATGGGCAGCCATAAGTTGCTCCACCGAGAGCTTGTCTTCCTCGATTCCAAGGTGATCACCAATCACGAGAAGCGCCTTGATCGGTGTGGGAGGTGGGACATCTGCCTCCTTATGCTCTGGTCTTAAAGTGTTGTCCTTCCGGATAGGCCTACAACACGGCTTCTTCTTCTTTGGCTCTGATGATAGCTCAAGAAACACATGCTTGAAGTCATCCCTACGAACGGATCCTCTGGTGCATCTGCGTACTTGTGATTCCACAAAAGGAGTTTTGGCCTTTGATTTACCTTTCTTTGTGGAAATAGCCTCATATTGCATGGTTATGTCAACATCATCCGGACAGTTGATAGCGACAACAACTTCCTCCACGGACGCATCAGAAGAAGCATCGAGCTGAGGCAACAAAAGGCTAGCAGTGGGCATGCTAGAAAAATCCTCCCTCCATTGTATTCGAGACAGGACCTGAATATCATCAAATGCAAGGGTCAGTTTATTTTGGAAAGGATGACCGGGGACAGGGGTTTAACTGACAGAGGCTTTGGGACTTGAAAATCCGTCTCACCTTGGAGCAGTGTCTCAAACATCCTCTTCCAAGAAAGCTGGGGTGGTAGGGAAGGCCCATAAACCAACCTCATAGCTCCAACAAATATTTGCTGATCATTAATTAGAGGCGGTTGGTAGGGGACAATTGCCAATTGTTGGTCATTCTGCAGATGCTCATCAAACGGTTGCTCCTCTTGCACTAGCTCCTCATGAACCTGATCATTCTGCAGTTGCTCCTCTTGCAGTTGATCATTCTGAACTTGCAAGTGTTGTTCATTGAAGTTGTTCTCTGCAAATGTGGCAGATGGTTGATCAATCACAATGGACTCTTGATCGTGAATTGGATGGTCTTCTTCCTGATGGTGGTGACGTTCCTCAATTTCTGCATCACCCCAGTGACCATGACCCCAGTTGTAAGAATCAACCTGATGGTCCATGGGTGGTGGGACTGGGGGAAGATCATTCCATCCCAAAGTAGGGTATGGTGGGAGAGCAAAGTTGTGGTGCTCTGGAAATGGCACTCCTGGCAGGGGATGTGGGTTACCATTCACTCGCATAGGATCTTCATCCTGAGGCATCTGATCAGCAAAAGTTGCCCCCAAGATATAACAGGGGACAATCCAAGAGACTTTGGCTCCTCCTCTAGTGGCATAGTCACTAAATACCACATCCCTAGGAACCAGAATGTCTTCAGGAAACAAACCAAAAAATTAGTTCTGGCCAGCTATGGATCATCATTAATCCAATAGTGAAACTTTCCAAAAGTGTTAACTGCCGCTCGTAGATGTTCAGTTGTGCGCAAATCAAGAAGTACTCCTAGGAACATCACACAACCATCACGAAAACCATGAGCCCCATGGTATCCTTTTCCCTCGTCATGCTTCATGTACGTGACAAATCTGTTGTCCCCCGTAGCAACAGGAGGAAGTTGAAGCAGAGTAAAACAAACTCCTGCATCGCGCAAATGAAACACACCAACACCAGATATCCATGGTTGTGCTCACATAGCCTGAACAGCCCTCTGCTCTAGCAACTGAACCACCGCTTCCCTCAAAAAACCTATCTCATTGGGCGCAGGAAGCGGCATTGCCTCAGCTATGATGAACTCCTCATGTCGATGCTGCACTCCATATGGGAGTGCGACCAAGGTCCAAGGGATTCTGAGGTCACCACCATCGATGATCTCATGCCCTGCCGGCAGAAATCACTGGGGGTTTAGCCGGAAGTTGCCATTTGCTATGGAGATTTTTCTCGCGATGGAGGGTTTTTTAGCGATGGAGGAGGGGGGTCTTCGGCTGAGGGCAAGATGGTGGTTGTGGCAAGCCAACAATGGGATTAGACGGGGAAGAGCACGAAGCGTCGCACAGATGCCTTGTTGAAGTAATGGAAGTGGGTCCCGCAAAATCCGGCTCCGGCGGTTTCTCCCTCCAAACAAGACCCAAGTCCCTAGCACGCGTAGCGCAAGCCTTCCAATGATGGCCAACCTCCAAGCAAGCCATGCAAAGCAAGACCGTGGGGCATCTATTTGCGAAGAGACCCTCCTTGGAATAAAACCCGACACATTAAAACTTTGGAAGCCATATCAGAAATCAAATTATTAAAAGAATCCTCTGCGTCCTGGGTGGACGGAACAAATACATTGTCAGTAATAGTTGTTTGGGCCGATTCAGAAGACCCAGGCCCATTCATAGGCCCATTACCCATCGGATGATTTGAAAATCCCATATTCCGTCGAAGAAATTGGGCGTGACAGGTGCCACGGGATCTGGACCTACCAAAATCGGGGACGAGGTAGATCTCATCGACAGGGAACTCACCGGAGAGGCCACCTTCGCCGAAGAAGCCACCGATGGCGGAGAATACGTCATAGGGGAGGAAATAGATCCAAACACAATATGTGGGTGAGAGATTGTCCAATTGATAGCTCGTGGAGGAGGAGGACGAATAATCACCCGCTCACGGGCAGAAAAAGAATAGCATGCATCCTTAGAGAGCACATCAATTTCATTCTGAGTCGCCGCATATCTATAATCTCGGCAACCAGGATAATTACGAATGGTAGCGAATGATAACTTTTTCTTCACAGAATCCAGCTTCTCAAAAGATGAACGCGCGGGAGGTTTATGCATGGCCAATAGTCACATAGTTGCACGTCGCTTGGAAGGACTTATCAAGATAAATTCGGCGTCACATTCTTTCTTCCAAATGCGGAATTCTCTAACCCAATTAGGACCTCCATTCCCCCATAGATGAAAAAAAATGAAATCCGAACAAGAATATGAACGCATCCGAATAATTATAAATCCAACCTGCTTGGAGGAAACATTAAAAGAGAAGACCTTATCCTGCACGTGTAACACTCCAAGATCAATGGCCGAACTACCAATGGTTGATTCAAGAGCAGCAGACATCGAGGCTTCATTCAATCGGAGAGTGTGTCTACTTAAAGAGACGATCAATGTGAAAGACCCAAAACCCTCCACAGGATGAACCGAGAACCCTGTAGAGTTGTAGATCTTATCGGCAAAAGATAACCCCTTGGAGAAATCCAAGCCAAGGGTGGAGCCGCAACGAGAACCCATCGGAGATGGGTGAATCTAGAATCCCAAGAATAAGCCCGAGAAGATGATCGGAGCGGCGTCCCTAGTTGATGGTCAGATCAGCAGATCGCTTGTGGGTGGTGGAGGCAAAGGTGGGAGGTGGGAGCGCCATCATTTTCAAAAACAGGAACGAAGGGGAACGTACCGGTTGAAGGACTTACCCAACGCTGACAGAGACCGCCCGCCTGGTAGGTCCCACCGGTGTAACCTGTTGTTTCTTTCCGCTGCCTCCACGGCTGCCTACGGGATGGTCGTCGACAACTCGCTTGGGAGCCGGACGGGAGCTCCCCAACAACTTGCCTTGTCCTCTCGCGTTTGCCTCGCTTCCAACGAATCCGCGGCCGGCTCGAAGAAGACGTCTCCTAGGCACCCTGGCATCATCCTCCATGGCCTACGGATTCTCCAGGGCGGCTACATCGCGTGATGCGGTGACTTGGCATCGTCGTCAGACCAACCCAACAACACAGACTTAAAAAACTCACCGGCCAGCTCGGACCCCTCCAACGCAGTGTTGCCTCCCGATGCCTTGCCTCCAATACCGGTCGTCTCCCTCAGCTCCGCCTCGTCAACGTCCTCGATTTCCTAGGCATCTGACTCTGGCAAGTCATTTCTTGGCTTGCTGTAGATTTGCAATCGGGGAAACAACTACCACCGCAAACGACATCTGGTGTTAGGCACGGAAGAATGGCATGAATAACAAAAAAAAGAAGTCTAATACGCCACTTACCACTAGAGACGGATGTTGCCGATCGTAGGGGGCCTTGCCCCATTACCATTCCCCCTCATCCATTTGGGCGGCAGAGATCGGATTCACCCGCCTCGCCACGTGCACCGGCCTCAGCTCCTTCCTGGAGAGCCGACACGGGTCATGTCGGCCACCCATGTGACAGATGAGGTGCGGGCGGTGTTATAGTGGTTGTAACCGATGCACCACCATGGTGGCGAGCAGGTCCATGCCCGTGAGGCCTTCCTTCTCGGCAAGCTATGCTAGCCGGGTGTAGATCTGGTCCACATCCTTGATCGGATGTGGCATGGTCGGCTTCCCGTTCTGCATGGCGACTCGGGGCGTGTTGATGAAGTCGGGCAGGTTGATGAGGTTGTGGGCCGGATCGACGTTGTTCACGTAGAAGAACCCCTTCTGCCAGCTCTTCACCGAGTCCTAGAGAGGAAGCTCCGGGAAGCCGGCTCCCCTGCGGTGGTAGACAAGTGTCGCCCCGCAAGCGGTCATCTCCTACATATTGGTGGTCTTGTTCACCACCGTCAACTGCTTGAAGTAGAAGAGCCGGCACAGAGGTCCATGCATGGCTCGATCCCCAAGTAGCCCTCGCATAATGTAACGAAGGCAGCCAGCTGCAAGACGGCCTTGGCGCTGAAGTGGTGGGGCTGCAAGCCGAAGTGCGTGAGGAACCGGCATAATAAGATGCCCATCGGCAGCCCGAACCCTCAGGCAAAGTGCTCCGCGAACACCACCATCTCGCCGTTGCACGGGGCCGGGGCGTATTCTGCCCCGCGATGCGCATGGCCACAAGCTCTTCCGGCGGCAGCTTCCGCCAATGGAGGAAGCATTAGATGTACTCCTCGTCGACATCGTTGCCGTCCCAGGGGCCCTTGGTCGTCATCGGGCTGAGTGGCGGCTCGGGAAGAGGGGCCGGAGACGGGAGAGGCTGGCAGGTCGCGGTAGGCGTCGGCGGCGAACGGAGATGCGGTGGGCGCGTGGCCCCTGATTCTATCTCTCTCTCTCTCTCTTTGTGCGGGAGGGGGCGATGGGGAAGACAAGGTACTGGGTAGGGGAGCAAATGGATCCCTCGGCCCCTCCTCATGCCCTTTTAAACCCCACACGGGGTAGTTGGGGAGGGGATCCGACACACACGATCACCACTACCCCGCGCAACACAGACGACATTATGGCACATTGGGAGTGCCAACCGTCGGCCTCGACGTGCAAAAGAGCCGCGCACATGGGTTGACGTCGCGGTCAAGCGGACCTCGCCCCACGGCCCGGTCTTGTCACCCGCGTGGCGTGTCAGGCCTTGGCCCGCGGCACGCCACATGTGACGTCCTATCTCTGCGCATCAGAGAACCCGAGGCGGCCTGCTGAATGACTGCCGGCTACGATCCACGCCACTGGCAACTTGAAAGAAGTTCGGATACGGCTCCGTGAGCCCGCGGGAAAAGGATCCAAGCCGGCAAGGTCTGCCGCTCCAAGCCAGCAGGAATCCCCTGCTTCAGGGTCTACTAACGAGATAGGTAAATTTGAGCACTTCCCCCATCCTCCTTCAAAAAACGACACAGGGCATACGCTTCTCCCTAGACGGTCGGTTGCGTGTGGCCGCGTGCACAGCCGGGCCGGATCGGGGCAGAGTCGGCCTCCATCCGGCTCGGCTATGCCCCGCCAGTCGGCGAGTGAGCCCTAGTCACACACCGTGACAAACGCATCAGGGACGCATCATCAAAGACGTGGCTACTGCAGCCCATGTACCGCTGACTTGACCGTACGAGGCTACAGTTGGGGCGGTCGTACCACTGACCATCACCGACTACGACCAGTCGAGGCGGCACAGTCGCGGCACACCCCCGTCCACTTCATTACCTTCCTCGACGTGGCTACAGTGCAGTCAATCGTACTACTAACTGCACCTAGCTGCTGCAAGACGATGCCGCATAGTGCAGTCTGTACAGCTGCGTGACGAGCACGCACCAATAGCAGTGAGTGGCTGACGGGCCTCGGCTCTTGACGGGACCCTGCAGGTGACGAGCCCTACATACGACAAGCCTCCTCAATCGCTGGGGCCCTGGCCGGCTAGAGAGGCTGCCAGTCAGGTCACCCTAGTACACTTTATGCTAATTGTAAGCCAGGTGGTTGGCCTATAAAATCCCCTGGTACCGCTCCATGCAAGGGGTCGGTCGATCGCACATGTAGACACCGATACAGGAGAGGCAGAGAAGGCTACCAGCTTCCTCTTCCTCCTCCATCTCACAGCTCCAGGGGCACCATTGTAATATCACCTAGTTCATCAACCAAACCAGCGGACTAGGGGTGTTACCTTCCACGGAGGGCCCCGAACCTGGGTACATCGTGTGTCTCACATCGCTTGTCCCTGGTCCTATTTCTTGAGCCCGTCGGCGTCCTTACGACCCCAACCGCTCTTGATTAGCCACCCCATAGCATCTGTCATGAGAAAACGATGACTGCTTGGGACGTTGAACCAAGGAGTTTGAAAGGACAAGGAGATCGCCTACTTCATGAAGATCTACCCTGAGTAAGGCTAGTTATTCGCAGATGTAAGCCATGATGGCATAGACAGGGTTAGTTCTTCATAGACCCCTCGTGGCTGGAGCACTCCATGGACTCACATAGTCGTTACCTCCCTGGGTTGAAGTCTCAATCAACGTGGACGTATGATAGCACCACCTATCGTAACCACGCCAAAAAAAATTGTCTCATCGTTGCATTTGATGTGCCTTACCCTACTTTACTTACACTTGCAAAGTCATTACTTTTCTGTGCTACACTCGTACACTCGCATATGTACGGTGTGCTAGACTTGGTGACATCACTAAAACTTGTCAACTGATAAAATTGGGAAATAATTAAGTTTTTGTTTGGTCAAATAGTTTAATCACCCACCCCACTAGACATACTTTTGATTCTACAAGTGGTATCGCAGCTTTGGTATCCATTGCATTGGTTTCACATCCTACGAGAGTATGGCATCTATTGAGGGAAATTACCACTGTAGAGGTCCATATTTTGATGGTGCAAACTTTGCTAGTTGGAAGCATAAAATGAAACTGCGTATTTTTCATCATAACCTCGATGTTTGGGATGATGTTCGTGTTAGCTTGCAAGGTGAATTCTTTGCAGATGGAAAGGAACCGAATTAAAGTGACTCAGAAGAATTGAAGAAGTTGCAATACAACACTCAAACTTGTCATATTCTATTGAACTGCCTTTGCCCCAAAGAATTTAACAAGGTAAGTCATCTTGAGAATGCTAAGGAAATTTGGGATGCTTTAGTTGATATACACGAAGGAATGAATCCATCAAGGAATCTAAGTTAGATGTGCTTCAAAGTCAACTTGACAAGTTCAAGATGAAGGATGATGAAGGAGTCGAGAAAATGTAATCTAGCCTTGATCACATCCCCAATGAGGTTGACATCTTAGGAAGTGAAGAGATGACCAAGAAATTCATCATCAAGAAGATACTTCAAGCCTTGGATGGAAAGTACGACCCTCGATAACCACGATCGACTAGGTGTACTACAGAGATATCATCCTGAGTACTTCGCAAGGTGTCACCCTCGGTACCCAATAGTAGCTTTGTTGCGCCGCACAACTAAGGGGGTGTAAGTGTTGTGTCGGTTCTAAATCGTCGATCAGGGATCGAGACTTGATGACAAAGCGGGGCAACTGGACTAAGGGGTCAGAGGGGATGACTGCTCCACCTATACTAAACAGTTTTAAGGTGCAGTACTAAAAGTAACAGTTCATCAAAAATAGGCTATGCATCAGAAATAGGAGCTAACTACAACAGTAGCAAAATTCTAATGCAAGCATAAGGGAGAAAGAATAGGCAATATAGGAATGATCAAGGGGGTTTGCTTGCCTTGTTGCTCTGCGGCAAAGGGCTGGTCGTCGGGAGGGTAGATGTACCCGTCAGCAGCTTCAGTCTCGGGGCCTACCGATAAGAAGAGGGGGGAACAATAAATAACAGCAATAGGTGCAACACTAAGCATGACATGGCAATATGCAGGTCTAGGCATGAGCTAACGCAGTAACATCCGTCATAGACGGGTCGGGAAGATATGAGATCATATTTCCCAGGTATGTCACTACTACCGGTCACATGAAAAACGATGGAAAAGTTTCACGTTTGCTATGCTAGGAACGCGTGAAAAACGAACGGATAGCGTATCCTGGTTCGCCTCGTTCTGCTGATCAACTTTCATGTTAAATATATTTTCATGTGAGCTATGGTTTATTTTATATTAATTTTTAAAGTTTTATTAATATTTAGGATTTAAAAACAATTTTAATTAATTCAATTAAATGCTATTATGACATCAGCAGTTGACTGGTCAACTCTGACCAATGGGTCCCATGTGTCATATACACAATTTTTAATTAGGGTTAATTATTAATTAATCAGATTGATTTAGTGAGGGACCCACGTGTCATACTCTAATAAAATAAATCAATTATCCAACTAAGAGATAACTAACTAGTCTAATTAATCCTAAATTATCTATTTAATTAATTAACTAATATGGGGGAGGAAGAAGGAGAGAAGCGGACTCACACCTCGTGTAGGGGAGTGGCAGTGTGCGTGGGGAGGAGGCGATGGCCTGCGATGGAGGGGGGTCCGGTGGAGATGAGCTGCGATTGAGGTGCATCCGGTGGCGGTGGGAGTCGAAGGAGAAGCCGGCGAGGTCGACCGGGTGGCTCTGGCGCCGGAGGCGTGGACGAGGGAGTCCAGGGCCAGCGCGGGAGAGCTCCGTGGGGAGGGAACCCGCAAGGAGGAGGCTGTGGCAGGGCAGCCTTGGCGGTGGAGGCGACTCGGCGGCAGGATCCGGCCGGAGGAGGGCCGCCAGAGGCCGATCGGTGTGGGGTCTCGGTCGAAGGAGGTTTCAGCGAGAGGGAGAGGCTGGATCAAGGGCGTGGGGGTTCGGTCTGGGGAGTTGACGAGGGGAGGAGAGAATACAACGCTCAGGGAGGGATGAGAGCGAGGCGATCTGGGGGTGAGTGGGGGTTGACGATCGGGGCGCTGACGAGGGCTGCGGGGATGTGGGAGCGACGGGGCGAGGGGATCGAGCCAGGGGAGGAGCCCCCGTGGTTGGCGGCGAGGAGTGGGAAACTAGAAGTGGGGAGGGGAGGCGCTAGGGTTCCACGGGGGTTTAAATACCCCGGGGCGAGTTGGGCTGTGGAGTGGCCGACTGGGCCAATTGGCCCAGTTGGGCCGCGACCTTGTGGTTTGTTTAGTTATTTTTTAATAGTTTCTATTTTAATTATTTAGCAGTTTTAAATAATCCCAAAAATGCCCGATTCAACTTTATAAATTATTAGGGAGTTTTTGTAACTCATCCGACATTTTTATTTTCAGTTTCGTAAAACTTTTAAATTCTTCTTTTCCAACAAATCAAATTTGCAAGGGAATATCAGCGGGGTTTGAACCGACACGAGTTTAAAAAAAAGAATCGCGGTGACATGGCAGCATTTTTGTGGGATCACTTTATCTTGATTACATACATTACCGTAGCAAAAGCTAAGGATGTCACACATAATCATGCAACTAAGAATCATAAATAGAATTCAGAGAAGACTCGCGTCTTTATCATGAATAATCTGAACATAAACCCGCAATTCATCGGATTCCAGCAAACACACTCCACAATAGGATTACATCGCATAGATCAAGGCGAAGATGTGATGATCATTGTATTGAAGGTCAAGAGAGAGAGAGATAGCCATCACCATGGGAGCATCAAGGTTGATGTAGAGGTCTTCCATGATCGGTTCCCCCTCTGGAAGGACACCGGAAAAGCGCTCCATATGGCCTCACAGCAGAACAGAGATTTGCGACGGTGGAAAAAGTGTTTCATGTTGCTCCCTAGGTTTTCTAGGGTATTTGAGAATTTATAGGACGAAGACGTGCTCCATGGGCCACACAAGAGGACCATCAGACATGAGGGTGCGGCCACCCCCCCCTAGGCATGCCGTGTTGGGTGTTGCCTCCCTCATGCAGCGTCTGATCTCCTCCCAATGCTTTGAGGTCTTCTTTTGGTCCAAAAAAATCATAGAAAGGTGACGGGGTAATTGGACTTCGTTTGGTACTGAAAACCTAAAAGCCAAAAACAGGCAAAAAATAACAACTGGCACTAGGCACCGGTTTAATAGGTTAGTGCTCAAAAATAATAATAATTGGTATACAAACACCCAAAAGGTATCCTAGTATGGTAATATTATAGCATGGAACAATAAAAAATTTAGATACATTGGAGACGTATCATGATTCTTCACATAATCCTTTGGAATGGAATTGTAAATGTTGGCCATAGAATTATGATTCATCTTGGACTGTGAGTATACGTCCAAATCTCTCTCCTCCCCCTTTGTCATTCCTAAGATGGTAGCCATCAATGGTATACTGGTACCTGGTACCTTCAGTCATCCACACTATCCTTCCATCTTGATAGAAATGTGAAGTGGAGTAGAATTGCATGATAAGTTCATCATTCCATGCAGTCATTTCCTTGCCTATGAACTCATCAAGGCCTATCATCTCGAAGTCTCCTGGACATGGGGGAAGTAGTCCTCATTTGACTTGATATACTTCCAATCAACAAAACCTTAGGTCACTGACTGCAAGATTCTTGTCAAGCAAGACAATCTCATAAAAATCCTACTGCTCCTGGTATGAAAGCGAGCATCAACAATAGTCATTCACCTTAAATCATAGGGATCACTAGCTCTCCAGCTCCTAAGACATTGATCATTCCTCTCTTTGATGTTTTCTACCACTAGATGATCATCATTATGGTTTGGCAGATGAGGTATAAGCTTCATGAACACAACAACAACCTCATCCTCACCATGTGGAGGAGGTGGGTCATATCTAGAAGTTGTGCCCTTGTTCTTGTCTGTAGTAGAAATATCTCTAGTTTTTCTTTTGGGATTGGGCACTTTCTTGGCTTTGGCAGGTGCCTTGCTTGGCATAGAATCAGCCATGAGTTTCCTCTACTTGGGAGGAGGGTTAACAGCAGCCTCTTCCTCTTCTTCCTCTTCATCGGGATACTCTCGAGTGGAAGTGTGCACAACATCTTTGACAGGCCTTCTCCTTTGCCTCTTTTGCCCCGACTTCTTAGCCAAGACTTTCTTCCTCCTTGTTCCACTTGGTTGCTCCGAATATAGAAAAAATCCTCTCTTGGTAGCAACTGATTCAGGGACCTTTCTCGCACGTGCTCTTTCCTTCCTTTCTTGTTACTTCTTGGATGTTGTCTTATCTCGTATGGAATCTGCATCCTCTCATCTGTATTCCTTTGGCTTCCTATCCTTGGTGGCTACCTTGGGAAGGTCATGGGAGCTAGGAGTTCCTAAGTCCTCACAACTCGCCTTGGGACTAGTGCCTGCTTCAACGTCCGCACTCTATTCTCTAAGATCATTCTGGCTGTCATCAGATCCTGGCATGATTGAGCACTGACCCTCAGAAATGGATATGGAGGGGTAGAATGGATGTGCATCACAAAATTCATATGTTTTCGAAACTTCGAAGTCAAAAAGTAAGTCTTAGCTATTGATAACCCACAAGTATAGGGAATCGCAACAGTTTTTGTGGGTAGAGTATTCAACCCAAATTTATTGATTCGACACAAGGGGAGCCAAAGAATACTCTCGAGTATTAGCAGTTGAGTTGTCAATTCAACCACACGTGAAAGACTTAGTATCTGCAGCAAAGTTTTAGTAGCAAAGTAGTATGATAGTAATGGTAGCGGCGGTAACAGTAGCAATAGTAATTTGTATAGCAAGTGTGACAGGAGTAGCTGTAAAGTAACTTAGCAAGGACCAGTATAGGAAAAGCTCGTAGGCATTGGATCGGTGATGTATAATTGTGTCGGATGGCATTCATCCTGTAACAGTTATAACATAGGGTGATATGTAACTAGCTCCAGTTCGTCAATGTAATGTAGGCATGTATTTCGTATTTAATCATACGTGCTTATGGAAAAGAACTTGCATGACATCTTTTGTCCTACCCTCCCGTGGCAGCGGGGTCCTAATGGAAACTAAGGGATATTAAGGTCTCCTTTTAATAGAGAACCGGAACAAAGCATTAGCACATGGTGAATACATGGGATCCTCATACTATGGTCATCTCCAGGAGAGGTTCCGGCTATTGTCACTCCAAGGTTGCCGGGTCATAACACATAGTAGGTGACTACAACTTGCAAGATAGGATCCAGAACACACATATATTGATGAAAACATAATAGGTTCATATCTGAAATCATGGCACTCGAGCCCTAGTGACAAGCATTAAGCATAGCGAAGTAGTACCAACATCAATCTTAGAACATAGTGGATACTAGGGATCAAACCCCGTCAAAACTAACTCAATTACATCATAGATCTCAATCAACCCATCACCGTCCAGCAAGCCTACGATAAGATTACTCACGAACGATGGAGAGCATCATGGAATTGGCGATGGAGGATGGTTGATGATGACGACGGCGTCGATTTCCCCTCTCCGGAGCCCAGAATTGACTCCAGATCTGCCCTCCCGAGGAAGAACATGCGGTGACGCCAACTCCCTATCGTGAAACGCGATGACCTCTTCTCTCCTATTTTTTTCTAGGCGAGAGAGGTTATATGGAGTTGGAGATGAATTCGGGGGAGCCACGTGGGCCCCACGAGCCTGGTAGGCGCGTCCTAGGGGGCGCGCCTGGAGGGCTCGTGGCCCACTGGCAGCGTATCTTCAGTTGATTCTTTCTATGATATTTTTTATATATTCCATAAAAAATCCTCGTAAGTTTCCAGGTCATTCCGAGAACTTTTAGTTCTGCACAAATACAACACCATGGCAGTTGTGCTGAAAACAGCGTCAGTCCGTGTTAATTTCATTCAAATCATGCAAATTAGAGTCCAAGACAAGGGCAAAAGAGTTTGGAAGAGTAGATACGTTGGAGATGTATCAACTCGCCCAAGCTTAAAGCCTTGCTGGTCCTCAAGCAATTCAGTTGATAAACTGAAAGAGACAAAAGAAAAAAAAATTACAAACTCTGTTTGATCTTGTTGTTGTAATTATGTCTAACTCATATTCAGATTTTCAGCAAGATCATAAGCTAATAACATAAGCAATGACATTTAGGTCTCATGGTATACTCATATCAATGGCGTAATTAACTAGCGAGCAATAATAATAAGTTTCAACCGTCAACACTTCAATCAAAATAATCATGATACAATTTGAATAAATGGTATCTCGCTAGCCCTTTCTGAGACCGCAAAGCATAAGACCAAAGGCCGACATGAAATTGTAATTCATGGCAAAGAAGATCCAGTCATAGTCATACTTAATATCAATTAATAGCAAAGCATATAAATGGCGGAGGTGCTCTCTAACTGGTGCTTTTTAATAAGAATAGGATGAGTCAACAGAAACGTAAATAGATAGGCCCTTCGCAGAGGGAAGCATTGATTTGCAGAGGTGCCAGAACTCAAGCTTTTTAAAACTGAGATAAATAATTTTGGGTGGCATGCTTTCATTGTCAACGCGATGACCAAGAGTTTTCACCATCTTCCATGCTACACATATTATAGGCGGTTCCCAAATAGAATAGTAAAGTTTTGACTCCCCCCCACCACCGATCAATCACACTCCACGACTAGCCGAATCCTCGGGTGTCGTCCATACCAACAACAATCCAGGGGGAGTTTTGTTTGCAATTATATTTTTGAATTGATTTTAGCATGGAACTGGGCATTTCGATTATCGGCCCCTTTCTCGTGAGTGATAGTGAATAAACACGTATCGAGGATAACACGCCTAGCATGGAAGATACTGACCGCCCCTTGTCACCACACGATCGGTTCGGGCATACAAAACAGATTATTATTTGAAGATTTAGAGAGTGGCACATGCAAATTTACTTGGAATGGCAGGTGGATACCTCATATAGGTAGGTACGGTGGACTCATATGGAACAACTTTGGGTTTATGGAAGTAGATGCACAAGCAGTATTCCCGCTTAATACAAGTGAAGGTTAGCAAAAGACTGGGAATCGGCCAACTAGAGAGCGACAACAGTAATCAATATGCATTGAAATTAACCAATGTTGAGTGCAAGAATGAGTAGGATATAAATCACCATAAACATGAATATCGTAGAGGCTATGTTGATTTTGTTTCAACTACATGCGTGAACATGTGCCAAGTAAAGCCACTTGAATCATTCAAAGGAGGATACCATCCTATCATACTACATCATAATCATCTTGAAATTCATGTTGGCATCCAAGACAAACCATTATAAGCTCCTAGCTAATTAAGCATGGCATCAGAAACTATGATCTCTAAGTTGTCATTGCAAACATGTTTCTCATAACAATGGTGAATTAGGAACGATGAGCTAGTCATATTTACAAAAACAAAATAGGTCGAGTTCATACCAGCTTTTCCAGGCTCAGTCACTTCATCATATATCGTCATTATTTCCTTTCACTTCCACGACCGAATGATGTGAATAATAATAAGAGTGTTCGTGCATTGGACTAAGCTGGAATCTGCAAGCAAATTCAGAGGAGAAGACAAAGTAATATGGCTCTTTGACAGATAAACAATTATGCATATGAGAGCCACTAATCAGTTTAGTCATGGTCTTCTACCTCGACCCAAAGAAAAAGAAAACTATTTACACAGGAAAGCTCCCAACAAGCAAAAGATGAATGGGAAATATTTTTGGGTTTTCTTTTTAATTACCACTAAGCATGCTGGAAAGTAAACTTACAACTATTTTTTTTCTTATTTTTAAACAAACACACGAGAAGAATGCAAGAAAAATAAATAAACTAGCATGGATGATACAATGGAAGAGTGTGAACACCGACTATCAAAGTGAATGTGTGAGCATGAATATAAAGTCGGTGAGAAACACGTACTCCCCCAAGCTTAGGATTTTGTCCTAAGTTGGTCTACTCCCAAGGAGGGAAGTAACCATCTCCGGGGTACTACGGAGTGTACTGAGGGTGCCACAACTGGGTGAGCTCCTTTGTCTGCCACTGATAAACTGGCGTGTGGCACTCGACTGGTGGCTCGGGCACGGGCGCTTGTGGTGGCGTCGTGCCCGAGTATGCGTGGATGTCCGACGGCATAATAATGTGCCTGCCTAGATGAAGGTTGAACAAAGAAGGAGCAAGCAAAGTAATATTCTCACGAGTACCCTGGCTAAATACCAAGTTATAAATCATCCTCTTATCATTATCTTTATCAAGAAAATCATGGCGAACCATGCTATCATAATCTAAATATCTCTCAGGAAGAAGCATCTTTTCTTCCTCGTACAGTCTAATGGTATATCAAAATGTTTAGCAAGACGGGTAGCATAGATACCTCCATAAACATCGCCCTTGGTATGGTTCGTGTTCAACCGTTGAGCCACTATAGCACCCAAGCTATAAGTTCAATCATTATAAAGAGCTTCGCGCAAAACCGCAAGATCTGGGGAGCTAAGAGCCCCAGCTTTCCCACGGCCAATCAAACATTTTCCCACGAATAATGAGAAATACCGAAGCACGAGAAAATGTACACTAGCAACTCTAGCGCCAGACACCCCTCTCTCCTCTCCTACAACAATAGTATCAATGAAAGCCTCCAAGTCCCGTGGACAAGGTTCATGAATATCCCCAACATAAGGTAACTTGCAAACATTGCAGAAATCGTGAAGTGACATGCGCTGGGGGATATCATATAACTTGAACTCAACCATAGGAGGACTCTTCCTCGGATAAAAATTAAAGCTTTGCACGAAAGTATTAGTGAGGAGGAGGTATAGTGGACACTTATCTTCGACAAATGCGGTAAGGCATGCGTTCTCCACCAAGTAATAAAAATCCTCATAAAGACCGGCGGCGTGTAAGAACACATTGCTTGGCCACTTGCATGCTCGAACCTCTGCAACTCGGGGGACCGGACACTTGGGTTTCTTCTTCTCATTTTCATCTTCTTTGGGGTCACGGCTCGAAGAGCCTCTTAGAAACCTCCTCATCTTTTCCTTTTTCTTTCTCTGAAAATTTCTGAAATTTTTAGTGACTCAAAATAAAAGTGAGCAAAGCTTAACAGAACTCATAGCAACTACTCCTACAAGTGCCTAGGGGCCATATCATGCATCAAAACTACTTGGGACCAACTAAAATTAACATGCAAAGCTCAAGAACAGGTTCACCAAGGCAGCAATAATATGCAATGAATAAAGCACTAGAATAAAAACTAATTGGACCAATGGAGGGGAAAACATAACAAGGAACAATTCCCCAAAATAGTTTGGTGAATGGGGCTTTGCACAAGGAGATCGAAAAATGCAGCAAAATGAGCAAGAACACGGGTTTGAGCTGTTGAATGATTTTTTCTGGAGGTAGACAAAGAAGATGGGTGCTGGAATAAGTGGAGCGGGGCCATGTGGGACCCACGAGCCTGCCAGGCGCGCCCAGGGGGGTGGGCACGCCTCCTGGGCTCGTGGCCCACTAGTGCATCCCCCTTACTAGTTATCTATCTCAGAAATTCTTAAATATTCCAGAAAAAATCATACTTGAATTTCAGGGCATTTGGAGAATTTTTATTTTCAGGTCATTTTTTATTGAACGGATAATGCAGGAGAAAACAGGAAAATAATGCTATATTTATTATTTTTCTACTAAATAACAGAAAGTAAAAGTTGGGAACAGAAGGTTGTAACTTCTAGATTCATCCATCTCATGGTCATCAAAAGAAATCCGTCAATGAGGTTGATCAAGTCTCCTTGACAAACTTTTTTCGAATCACATCAAACCGGAAAATTTTCGAATAATCACTAGGTTACCTCAACGGGGGTGTGCATATCCCCAATAACAAGTATATCATATTTTATCTTGACAGTAGGTATAGGGAATTCAAAGCTTCCAATAATAATTGATGAATATTTTTCAATACCGTTAATGCAATGAACTCGATATTGTTTCTTCGGAAAGTGCACCGTGTTCTCATTACCATTAACATGGAAAGTGACAATGCCTTTGTTGCAATCAATAACAGCCCCTGCAGTGTTTAAAAAGGGTCTTCCAAGGATGACCGCCATGGCATCATCCTCGGGAATATCAAGAATAACAAAGGCCGTTAAGATAGTAACGTTCGCAACCACAACAGGCACATCCTCGCAAATGCCGATAGGTAAAGCAGTTGATTTTTCGGCCATTTGCAAAGAAATTTCAGTAGGTGTCAACTCATCCAATTCAAGTCTATGGTATAAAGAGAGAGGCATAACACTAACACCGGCTCCAAGATCACATAAAGCAGTTTTAACATAATTTCCTTTAATGGAGCAAGGTATAGTGGGCACTCCGAGATCACCTAGTTTCTTAGGAGTCCCACCCTTAAAAGTGTAATTAGCAATCATGGTGCAAGTCTCAACATCGGGTATCTTTCTTTTATTAGTCACAATATCTTTCGTGTACTTAGCATAAGGAAACATTTTAAGCATATCAGTCAAACGCATTTGCAAAAAGATAGGTCTAATCATTTCAACAAAGAGCTCAAAATCCTCATCATCCTTTTTCTTGGATGGTTTGGGAGGAAAGGGCATGGGTTTCTAAACCCATGGTTCTCTTCCTTTACCATGCTTCCTAGCAATAAAATCATTCTTATCATATCTCTTGTTCTTAGGTTGTGGGTTATCAAGATCAAAAACAGGTTCAATCTCCACATCATTATCATTACTAGGTTGAGCATCAACATGAACACCATTATCAATAATATCACTAGGCACATGTTCATCACCAGATTGTGTTTTGGCATCAGAAATAGAAACATCATTTGGATTCTCACGTGTAACAGCAACAGGTTTACTAGCATGCAAGTTCCTATCATCTTTCTTTTTCTTCCTGTTACCAGGATGACTAGGTGCATGAGTATTAACTCCTTGAGAATCTTGTTCAATTCTCTTAGGATGGCCCTCAGGATACAAAGGTTCCTGAGTCATTCTACCACCTCTAGTAACAACTCTAACAGAATTATCATTCAATTCATTAAGCAAGTCATTTTGAGCCTTAAGTACTTGTTCTACTTGAGTAGTGACCATAGAAGCATGTTTATCAATAAGCTTAAGATCATTAACATTTCTATCCACACAAGCACTTATATGATTAATCACACGAGCATTTTGTTTCAGTTGTCTGCTAACATAATCATTAAAACTTTGTTGTTTGGCAACAAAGTTATCAAATTCATCTAAGCATAAGCTAGCAGGTTTATCATAAGGAATATCACTCTCATTGAATCTACGAAGAGAATTTACCTCTACTACCTGTGTCGGGTTATCAAGACCATGTATTTCTTCAATAGGTGGTAGATTATTAACATCTTCAGATTTAATACCTTTCTTGGCTTCTTGCATATATTTGGACTAAGGAATAGAATACCTCTTTTCTTCGGAGTTGGCTTCGGAGGTGGCTCGGGAATAGTCCAAGCATTATCATTGCTCAAGATATTATTCAATAGAATTTCAGCTTGTTCCACAGTTCGTTCCCTGAAAACACAACCAGCACAACTATCTAGGTGGTCCCTATAAGAATCGGTTAGTCCATTATAAAAGATATCAAGTATTTTATTTTTCTAAAGAGGGTGATCACGCAAAGCATTAAGTAAATGGACAAGCCTCCCCAAGCTTTTGGGAGACTCTCTTCTTCAATTTGCACAAAGTTATATATATCCTGCAAGGTAGCTTGTTTCTTATGGGCAGGAAAATATTTCTCAGAGAAGTAGTATATCATATCCTGGGGACTACGCACACAACTAGGAGCAAGAGAAGTAAACCAAGTTTTAGCATCACCCTTTAGTGAGAAAGGATATAGTAATAGCGAATTTTTTCCTCATTAGTGAATAGGGTGGTTATATCATTCAGTTTAGTAAGATGTGCTACAATAGTTTTAGATTCATAACCATGAAAAGGATCAGATTCAACCAAAGTGATTAACTCACGATCGACAAAGAATTCATAATCCTTATCAGTAATAAAGATGGGTGAAGTGGCAAACTTAGGATCATACTTCATTCTAGCATTCCGAGATTTTTCTTTCCACTTGCGTAATAAATTCTCAAGATCATAGCTATCCTTACAAGCAAGAAAGTATTCAGCTACCTCTCACTCCATTACATAACCCTTAGGTATATTAGGCAATTCATATCTAGGAGAGCTAGGTCTAACAGGTGTCACATCACGTTCAACTTCAATAATTTCATTAGTTTGAGAAGTATCATCATATTCAGCAGTAACTCTAGCAATTTGTGCATCAAGAAATTCACACAGCGGCATATTATTATCAAACAAAGCATCATGGATAGCAGAAGTAGCATCATCAAGCACAAGCAACATATCAGAATTACTAGTAGGTGGTGGTGTCGCAAATTTACTCATAACAGAATGTGAATCAAGTGTAGAGCTAGATGGCAGTTCCTTACCTGTCCTCATAGTTGAGGTCAAGACTTTAGTTTTTGGATCTCTCGGATTCCTCATAGTGATCAACAAATATAAATCCCAAGTGACTCAGAGAATAGAGCTATGCTCCCCGCCAACGGTGCAAGAAAAAGGTCTTGATAACCCACAAGTATAGGGAATCGCAACAGTTTTCGAGGGTAGAGTATTCAACCCAAATTTATTGATTCGACACAGGGGTCCAGAGTATTAGAGCATGGTTAATAGTACAGCCAGTTGCTGGCTATATGGTGTTGACACGTCATCTATAGCCAAGCTTATACCCCGCAAGTACAATAGGTAGATGTAAATAAGTACTGCTTTATTGATACAAGGCCCACCATCCTCTCTCACAAAGTGTCTAGGAGCACGTGTTACAGCCGGCTGTTCGTTTGTAGCCCGCTTATCTTCTCTCTCTTCCAACTCATCACAAATATATTATTTTAAGTCCTACAGCCCGCCTACGTCATCCTATTGTACTTGCTCTTAGCAGTTGAGTTGTCAATTCAAGCACACCTGAAAGACTTAGTACCTGCAGCAAAGTTTTAGTAGCAAAGTAGTATGATAGTAATGGTAGCGGTGGTAACAGTAGCAGTATTAATTTTTATAGCAAGTGTGACAGCAGTAGCTGTAAAGTAACTTAGCAAGAACCAGTATAGGAAAAGCTCGTAGGCATTGGATCGGTGATGGATAATTATGTCGGATAGCATTCATCATGTAACAGTTATAACATAGGGTGATATGTAACTAGCTCCAGTTCGTCAATGTAATGTAGGCATGTATTCCATATTTAGTCATACGTGCTTATGGAAAAAAAACTTGCATGACATCTTTGTCCTACCCTCCCGTGGCAGCGGGGTCCTAATGGAAACTAAGGGATATTATGGTCTCCTTTTAATAGAGAATCGGAACAAAGCATTAGCACATGGTGAATACATGGGATCCTCATACTATGGTCATCTCCATGAGAGGTTCCGGCTATTGTCACTCTGGGGTTGCCGGGTCATAACACATAGTAGGTGACTACAACTTGCAAGATTGGATCAAGAACACACACATATATTGATGAAAACATAATAGGTTCAGATCTGAAATCATGGCACTCGGGCCCTAGTGACAAGCATTAAGCATAGCAAAGTAGTAGCAACATCAATCTTAGAACATAGTGGATACTAGGGATCAAACCCCATCAAAACTAACTCGATTACATGATAGATCTCATCCAACCCATCACCGTCCAGCAAGCCTACGATAAAATTACTCACGAACGATGGAGAGCATCATGGAATTGGCGATGGAGGATGGTTGATGATGACGACAACGTTGATTTCCCCTCTCCGGAGCCCAAAACGGACTCCAGATCTGCCCTCCCGAGGAAGAACAAGCGGTGGCGGCGACTCCGTATCATAAAATGCGATGAAGTCTTCTCTCCTATTTTTTCTGGGCGAGAGAGGTTATATGGAGTTGGAGACGAAGTCGGGGGAGCCACGTGGGCCCCACGAGCCTGCTTGGCGCGCCCCCCTCGTGTACCACTGGCAGCGTATCTTCAGTTGATTCTTTCTATGATATTTTTTATATATTCCATAAAAAATACTCGTAAGTTTCCAGGTCATTCCAAGAACTTTTATTTCTGCACAAAAACAACACCATGTCAGTTCTGCTGAAAACAGCGTTAGTCCGGGTTAGTTTCAATCAAATCATGCAAATTAGAGTCCAAGACAAGGGCAAAAGAGTTTGGAAAAGTAGATACGTTGGAGCCTATCAGGTATTCACAGTATGAAATTCGGTTCCACCGAGTTTTAAGTTTCAGAATCTCCGAAGCAACAAACAACAGCATCAGAGACACAGACACATAGATTTGTTTTCACCGAAGTGCAACTCGATCTCATCGAAGTTGTGCTCAGAAATCCTAAAACCCTGTTTCAATGACACCGATAAGAACTTTCGGTTTCACAGAAGTGCTTGTGCTGTGGATTAACCAACATCAGCGACACCAAGATGTTTCGACTCGATGACTCTAAGATTGTATACTACGGAGACCTAAAGCTAAAAAAATTGTTCGACCTATTCTAAGGAATTTTCGAGTGGATGGGATCATTGCAAACCATGGCTAGAGATCTAACAATAAACTAAGTGATATGATCAAATGCTACGCTTACAGTTGGGTCTTGTTGTAGGATCTGAAGTATGTCTGGAGGGGGAGTGATTATACTAATTGACAAAATAAAAATCCTAACCTTTTCCCAGTTTTATCGATTGGCAAGTTTTAGCGATTTTACCAAGTCTAGTACACCCTACACATACTAGTCTATGATTATAGTAGCGGAAAGTAAAGACATGTGAGTGTAAGTATAGGGTAGGGATAGGAAGATCAAACGCAATGAATACACGATGATTTTTGGCATGGTTCCGATAGGTGGTCTATTGTACGTCCACGTTGATGGAGACTTCAACCCAAGGAGGGTAATAGATCTGTGAATCCACGAAGGGTACACGGATAAGCAACGTTGTCTAATCAACCATGTCTTACGTTCATGAAGAACTAGCCTCACTCATGGTAGATCTTCATGAATAGGCGGTCTCCTTGCCCTTACAAACTTCTTGGTTCAAATCCACATGATTTGGAGGCTCCGAAGTTGTCGTGGATATAAGCCTGACAGTAGATGTGTAGGGTACGAAAGTAGAGGGCAGAGTCCTAGCTACGACAAGGTTGTATGAGTTCAGGCCCCTCTGCGGTGGACGTAACAGCCCTACGTCTCAGTGCTCTGGATCTTTAGTGTCGAGTGGAATATGAATGTTACAGAATGCGAACCCTTGTGCCAGAGGGGAGGGTGGCTTATATAGAGTGTGCTGCCCCTCATAAGTGTCCAACCTTCAAGGGTGCAATAAGTGAGATTGAATGCATACGTTACATGTAAGGTATGCCATAAATGACATTAACTACAGTAGTCTAACATCTTGCCGTTAGCCTCGGTGGAGTGGCTTCCGGTCTTCTATGTCGAGTGGCTTCTCGTCTTTACCGAGTGGAATCCAGTCGTCGAGTATTAGGTAATCTTCCGAGTGGTTCTTTACCGAGTGGATCAGAGGTTGTCTTAATACAGTCGGTAAGTATCTTGTGATCCTTAAGCTAATAATGAGGTGCCCTTGGGTAGGACTTATAAGTCAGGCCTATGACCCTACCCTAGGGCTATAACCCCATCATTAGCTCCCAAATGGATCGAGGTTAGACTGGTGAAGGTGCAACTGCAAATCTTGGTATAGCAGACTGAATTTGAATGTTCTTCAAAGTTTTGCCGAATTGGATGTCGATTGCAATCTTCATCTTTCGCCTTGATCGATTCTGCTTGGAACAAAATATCTAAGTGGATTTGAAGATCCAGTGAGCAAACGAAATGGTGCGTGTAACAAGATCTTTTGATGTGACCAATCACCCTGTCTCTTCCGGATTTTCTAGGATTCAAAAATTTCGGTTGTCGCGCGTTACACGGTGATGACGTCATCGCCATCAAGTGGATCATGTCGCCTCGATTCCTGCGCCTCTATCTCCATCACGTATCTCGTTGTGGACTGCGAAGGGATAAGTCGAGGGCCCACTTGCCAGTGGCCCAGTCGGCTGGTTATAAAAGCATCAAGCGCTAGGGTTTGGAACGACATCGTCTTCTTCCTCTCGCATGTCCTTCCTACTCTTTAGCCACCAGCACAGACCGAAGCAATCAATCTCGTTGCTGCCACCATGATGAAGGGATAAATCGGCAAGTTGGAGAAGGCGAAGAAGAAGGGCGTCGTCAAGTCGAAGAAGCAAATCGTGTTGCCGGGCTGGATCCACGGGGATTTCTTGCGATCCACAATGCGGAAGGAGGATCTCCACGAACTCGTCGAGCACGACATGCTGGCGGACAAGTCTTGGAGGCTCCCTGGAGACGAGATCGAGCCCGAGCCGCAGGAGGGAGAACGGGTTCTCCTCCTGACCCACGTCGAAAGAGGTTTCTCTCTGCCACCCCATCCTTTCATTCGGGGATTCTTGAACTTCTTTGGGGCGCAACTGCATCATTTTCCTCCAAACGCCATTGCGCATCTTTCCTGTTTCATCACCATGTGCGAGTGTTTCTTGGGGTGTCCTCACTGGGGACTCTTCAAATCTATCTTCACCGTGCGATCTCAGTCGGTGAAAAAAGTTAATCCGACTGATGACAAGACTAATGTCATCCAGTTATGCGGAGGTTTAGGGTCAAGAAGAGAGCCAAAAGTAGTTATCCTGCCATGACCTTTCCTGAATCGGTTCGTAACTAGCAAGCTACTTGGTTCTACTGTACTGATATTGCCTGCCCGAACATGTCGAGTGGACTCCCTCCCTTTACTCTAGAGCGACCCAGTGCTCCAAGAACGTTAACGTTGACGAAGGAGGAGAAACCGAGGTTGATCCCTTGTTCAAAGCACTGATTGAACTGGTCTGCAACGAAGTGACGGGAATGGATCTATTAGAGACCTTCCTGGGTAGACGCATCCAGCCTCTCCACGCTCGGGACCACGTCATGTGGCATTACACTCGTCCTGAAGACTCCACTCGGTCTCATCCCGAGGAAGTGAGTGAAGACACAGTAGCAAAGTGGATCCGCGGAATAGCTGGTCCTTGTGATAATCCAATGGGGGCGAAAAGGGTCCTGCCCTTCTCAGCTAACAATCCTCCGACCAACAAGGTTAGCTCTGCTCTGTTAAACATTGTTGCGTTCGAACCGAGTGCTTGTGATTTCCTTGTCGACTGAGTTTGTGGATTGTATCTTGCAGGAGAGGAAGAACCTACATTCTCCGGTCCCGAATGGCAACACACTTGACCTTGACAAGTGGAGCATGGAGGACAGTGTGGAGAGTGAGGACTACGTCGATGACAGTGAAGAGACGGAGGAGGAGTCGGAGGAGAGTGAGGAAGAAGACTCTTCTCCTTCTCGCCCTGAGCCTCGGACCAAGCAACGTCATGACCCCGCACGCACTCCAAGTAAACCTTTGGCACCGAGTGGGAGTATTGCTAAGCGCGTCAGGGGATCCTTTGGAGAACCAGTGGAACAGCCCATGAAGGTGTCCAAGCCCAGCGGACCCAAGCCTCGAAAGGCCCTGCCTAGGATGAGGATTGTCGTTCCAGTCGCTTCCGCGTAAGTGCTTGATCTTATGCTCTTATCCGAGTGAACATTCTAGTCGCTGACGACTAACTGAAATTGTCTTGACAGAGCTGCCACTTGTCTCACGTCACCGCCGCGAGGAGACGAAGATCTCATGGAAGTTGACACCGCAAACGCAGCCACCTCACAACTAGGTATGAAGTTGATTTGTCATTCCGTGTCACTCTTCCGCATGTACGTTTTCCTGACTGTAACTTCTGATGTTTCTGTCTGCCAGTCGTGCCTGCTGCGAGAGAAGTCATCCAGCTGGACGATGACGATCAAAGGCAACCAGTTGTTGCGATGGAACCCGTTGTGTCCGATGTGCCTGTGCCGACAATTGTTGTTGTGAGTGCTCCACCTATTAGTTCAATCGTTGTCACCACGACTCCGACTGGATTGCATTCGAGCGTTCCAGTTGTTTCTACTACAGCTTTAGGATTGATGTCTCCCGCAACCGTTTATGCCACGCGTCGTGTCCCTCAAGATCAGACTGGTGCTGCCAAGGATGCTATGATCTAGGCAAGACTGATGATGCAACAAGCAAAAGGAGCCTATGACGTCATCGTCTCTGTGTACAACAACAGCGTGATGATGCAAGAAAACATCCGAGTAAGTTCGACCGTAAGTTTGAATTCCGACTCACACCCACTGGGGGTTGCTTTTTTGTAGAATTGTCTTTGTTTCATTTGCGATCCAGTGGGGTCACTCTGAGTGAACCCACTGGGTGTAGTCCCCGAGACCGCTGTCGAGTGCTTGCACTCGCAGTGGTCTTAATCAGTAGAGACTTTTTTGCCGTTCAAAATCAACCAGAGCTGATCTAGTTGAGTTCTGAATCCGGTGGGGGCACGCTAAGTGCACCCAGTGGGTGTAGTCCCCGAGACTATTATTAGTCGGGAGTGACTGATAATAGTGTGAAGTACTTCAGTGTATAGTGTATTTGACTCGGCAGGGCAGACCTTGTCGAGTGTTAAACCAATGGGGTCACGCCGAGTGAACCCACTGGGTGTAGTCCTCGAGACTACTGTTGAATGCTTGCATCATCAGGAGTCTGGATTTGAATGCTTGCATTATTTGTCGAATGACTTGTATTTCTCTACTCGGTAGTAGAAGAATACTCGTGTCGAGTGAAAATAATTTTTCCACTCGGATGTTTTTTGTGGAAGGCTTGCGAGATTGGGTCGCAGTATGCCCAGGTGGAATCTGGGAAGAACAAGCTGAAGCTAGAGTGTGATGCCATGAAAAAGTTGTTGGAAGACAAGGATGTGGTCATTGCCGATCTGAAAAAGAAGTCTGAAGCTGATGAATTGAAGCTTGCGGACGTTGAGAAGTTGAAGGTAGAAAATGAACACATGAAGACCGAAAGAGACGAATGGGCGAAGAAACTCCACTCCATTTCGAAAAGAGGAAATGCCTTAGAAAGTTCTGTAAGAGACTTCCTAGCAAAGATGCTTGAGTATCTCATTGGTATGTTCCCTTTATCGAGTGAGTCTTTGCATTTTTTGTCGACTGACGTGCAGCTGATATTTCGTTGGTCTTCTGCTGCAAAGTTTTGTCCTGATTTGAGAAAGATACGTTCGAGGTGGAGCCATACTTGGATCCCATCAAGTTTCCTGTTCCCGATGACCTGGACGTGGATATGTATCGCCTCAGCTGCCACCTTGTTAAAGTCCAAGGATACTTCACTCGTCTGCGAGCTACTGTGGGAAGAATCGACAAAGAGCTAGGTCATGAAGACACGTTTCTCGTCGGTTTGGATGTTGTGATGGAGCGCCTGGGTCGTGTCCCTCAGAGAGTCCAAGCATGGAAGAAATCAGCTGCTCGGTGTGGGGCTGATGTGGCTCTGTCTCTCGTCAGGGTCGACTGTAAGGAGACTCGGGAGGAGAAGTTGAAGGCACCGCAGGTTGCAAATACGAAGAAGCTTCGGTTTGAAGACTTCATGGATACCTTCATTGATACTGCAACTGCATCGCCGACGTCATCGACCTCGACACCTTCGTGGAGCCGGCCAGTCCAGGTGAGCCGTGAAAAGACGACCAGTCGTGAGAAAAAACATTGATTTGCCTTGGTATGCCGAGTGGTTTATGTAAACACTTTAAACTTCATTCGGGTAAAAACCTGAGTGCTTTTGTCCTGCGCGGATAACCTTGATATGCGACGGGTATCATTAATTTGCTTGCTTCGACTGAATTTGAGTTTATCTTTGTCGAATGAACTTTTTCCTTTTTTGGGGATGCTCTGGACATACGCAAAGTCTTCTCACCCAAACGAAGCTTGGTTCGCAATTGGGCAGGGATTTGGGCGGTATTTTGTCGCTTAGGCGAATCTGGTTCACGGTGAAGCCTCCAAGTGGAAGGATAGCTCTTCACTCGGAGAAGTTTTTTAACTTAGGCGAACCTGATTCGTGGCTAAGCCCCCGAGTGAGAGGGTAGCTCTTCACTTGGAGAAGTTTTTTAACTTAGGCGAATCTGGTTCGCGGCTAAGCCCCCGAGTGAGAGGGTAGCTCTTCACTCTGGGAAGTTTTCTAACTTAGGCAAATCTGGTTCGCGTCTAAGCCCCCGAGTGAGAGGATAGCTCTTCACTCACAAAAGTTTTTTAACTTAGGCGAATCTGGTTCATGGCTAAGCCCCCGAGTGAGAGAGTAGCTCTTCACTCGGAGAAGTTTTCTAACTTAGGCAAATCTGGTTCGCGGCTAAGCCCGCGAGTGAGAGGGTAGCTCTTCACTCGGAGAAGTTTTCTAACTTAGGAGAATCTGGTTCGCGGCTAAGCCCCCGAGTAAGAGGGTTGCTCTTCACTCGGAGAAGTTTTCTAACTTAGGCGAATCTGGTTCGCGGCTAAGCCCCCGAGTGAGATGATAGCTCTTCACTCGGAAAAGTTTTTTAACTTAGGCGAATCTGGTTCGCGGCTAAGCCCCCGAGTGAGAGGGTAGCTCTTCACTCGGAGAAGTTTTCTAACTTAGGTGAATTTGGTTCGCGGCTAAGCCCACGAGTGAGAGGGTAGCTCTTCACTCGGTGAAGTTTTCTAACTTAGGCGAATCTGGTTCGCAGCTAAGCCCCCGAGTGAAAGGGTAGCTCTTCACTCAGAGAAGTTTTTTAACTTAGGCAACTCTGGTTCGCGGCTAAGCCCTCAAGTGAGAGGGTAGCTCTTCACTCTGAGAAATTTTTTAACTTAGGCGAATCTACTTCCCGGCTAAGCCTCCGAGTGAAAGGGTAGCTCTTCACTTGGAGAAGTTGTTTAACTTAGGTGAATCTGGTTCGCGGCTAAGCCTCCGAGTGAAAGGGTAGTTCTTCACTCGGAGCATTTTTTTAACTTAGGCGAATGTGGTTCACGGCTGAGCCTCCGAGTAAGAGGGTAGCTCTTCACTCGGAGAATTTTTCTAGACCGGAGTCAACAAACATATTGAAGTAATCAAAGCTTCTCGCGAGTAAACCGCTTTAGGGAATCTTGTTTGTTACATCAGAATCATCATAAATCAACCATAAAAATGCTTAAGTAAGTCTCCGTTCCATGCTCGCGGCTCGTCGATCCTCTTCACCAAATTATAGAGTCTGTATGGTCCGTTGTTCAGCACCTTGCAGACGATGAAGGGTCCTTCCCAGGCGGGAGCCAGCTTGTGTGGTCTCTACTTATGCACTCGGAGTACCAAATCGCCTTCTTGAAACGTTCGACTCCTGACGTGTCTTGAATGGAATCGCCGCAAGTCTTGTTGGTAGATCGTTGATCGAACCAAAGCCATCTCGCGCTCCTCCTCCAAGAGATCGACTCCATCATGTCGGGCTTGTTCGGCTTCGGCTTCTGAGAAGAGCTCAACTCTGGGCGAATTGTTAAGCAAATCACTCGAAAGGACAGCTTCCGCACCGTACACGAGAAAGAATGGAGACCGCCCAGTCGACCTGTTCGGGGTCGTTTTGAGCCCCGAGAGCACAGAGGGTAACTCGGTGACCCAAACACCTGCAGCGTGTCCAATCTCCCTCATGAGACGAGGTTTTAACCCTTGAAGTATGAGTCCATTCGCTTGTTCAGCATGGCCATTTGTTTGGGGATGACTAATACGTCTCAAACGTATCTATAATTTTTGATGATTTCACGTTGTTATCTTGCCTTCTTTGTATGTTTTATGTACTTTTTTATATCTTTTTGGGACTAACTTATTAATTCAGTGCCAAGTGTCAGTTCCTGTTTTTTCCGTGTTTTTGACTCTTTTCAGATCTGATTTTGGAACAAAGTCCAAACGGAAGAAAAACCGTGAAATGATTTTTTTCCCGAACGGAAGAAGTCCAGGGGGCTTTTGGGCCAAGCCAGGTGGGCTACAGGGAGCCCACAAGCCCCCACTCCGCCACCAGGGGGAGGCGGCGGTGGGCAGGCTTGTGGCCTCCCTGGCCACCCCCTGACCTTGATCTTTGGCCTATAAATTCCCAAATATTCCACAAAAAATCAGGGGAGCCTCGAAAATACTTTTCCGCCGCCGCAAGCCTCCGTTTCCGCGAGATCTCATCTGGAGACCCTTCCCGGCACCCTGCCGGAGGGGACTTTGGAGTTGGAAGGCTTCTTCATCATCAGCATCGCCCCTCCAATGACTCATGAGTAGTTCACTTCAGACCTACGGGTCCGTAGTTAGTAGCTAGATGGCTTCTTCTCTCTCTTGGATCTTCAATACAAAGTTCTCCATGATCTTCATGGAGATCTATCCGATGTAATCTTCTTTGGCGGTGTGTTTGTCGAGATCCAATGAATTGTGGACTTGTGATTAGATTATCTATGATATATATTTGAGTCTTTGCTGATTTCTTATATGCATGATTTGATATCCTTGTAAGTCTCTCCGAGTCTTGGGTTTTGTTTGGCCAACTAGATCTATGATTCTTGCAATGGGAGAAGTGCTTGGTTTTGGGTTTTGCCATGTGGTGACCTTTCCCAGTGACGGTAGGGGCAGCAAGGTACACATCAAGCAGTTTCCATCAAGGGTAAAAAGATGGGGTTTTTATCATTGGTTTGAGATTATCCCTCTACATCATGTCATCTTTCTTAAGGCGTTACTCTGTTGTTATGGACTTAATACACTAGATGCATGCTGGATAGCGGTCGACGTGTGGAGTAATAGTAGTAGATGCAGAAAGTATCGGTCTAGTTGTTTCGGACGTGATGCCTATAGAAATAATCATTGCATAGATATCGTCATGACTCTGCCCAGTTCTATCAATTGCTCGACAGTAATTTGTTCACCCACCGTCTACTTCCTTTCATGAGAGAAGCCACTAGTAAACACTACGTCCCCCAGGTCTATTCACATCCATCGTTTACAGCTCCACTTTTACTTTGCTTTGCTACTTTGTTGCTTTCAGTTCTCACTTGGCAAACAATCTATAAGGGATTGACAACCCCTTCATAGCGTTGGGTGCAAGTTTTTGTGTTTGTGCAGGATCTTGAGATACTCCTCCACCGGATTGATACCTTGGTTCTCAAACAGAGGGAAATACTTACCTCCGCTATGCTACATCATCCTCTCCGCTTCGTGGGAACACCAACGCAGAATGATTCCTGGTGTCGTCAACGTGCCCATTACTGGCGCCACAGGAAGGTCTTTTGTGCAGTAGCATAACAGACATCAATGACCAACGGATGTGTAATCCACTCGGGTTCGTTGGTTAGAGCAAAAACTCTTGAATTCATCCGAGTCAAAGTTTGATCCATTGTGAGTGATGATGTTGTGTGGGATCCCAAATCTGAAAGTGATTTCTCTCATGAATTTGATTGCAGTGCGTGCATCTAGCTTTTTTATTGGCTTGGCCTCTATCCACTTGGTGAATTTGTCGACTGCAACTAGCAAATGAGTGAATCTGCCTTGCTCTATACGGAAGTATCTAACCATGTCCAAGCCCCACACGGCAAAAGGCCATATGAGGGGGATTGTCTTTAGAGCAGATGACGGCTTATGCGATTTGTTGAAGTAGAATTGACATCCTTCACAGCAGTCTACAAGCTCTTTGGCCATTTCACCCGCACGTGGCTAGAAGAATCCAGCTTGAAATGCTTTAGCAACGATGGTTTTGGAGGATGCATGATGACCACAGATTCCCGAATGAATTTCCTACAAAATCAGTCGGCCTTCTTCACGGGAAATGCACCTTTGAACTACGATAGACACACTTTCCTTGTAGAGATGATCTCCCATGACTGTGAAAGCTTTTGATCTGCGAACGATCTATCTAGCTTCATCTTCATCTTCGGGTAATTCTTGCCTCAGGAAGTAAGCAATATATGGCATTGTCCAATCGGTCTTGACCGCTCGAATCTCCATGATTAGGTCGATAACTGCTGGGATTTCAATTTCAATCGGATCAACTGCACTTGTAGGCTAAGGAGGTTCTTCAGTGAATGGATCTTCTTGGACTGAAGGGGTGTGTATGTGCTCCAAATAAACAACACTCGGCACAATTTTCCGACTGGATCTGATTTTTCCAATTCATCAGCAGCTTGATTCTTCAATCGAGGAACGTGATGAAGTTCCAAACCTTCAAACCTTTTCTCAAGTTTTCTGACTGCATTGCAGTATCCAGTCATGGCACGGTTTCTCACATCCCACTCTTTCATTACTTGATTAACCACTAGATCTGAGTCACCGTATACCATCAAGCGACGGGCACCGAGTGAAATGGCCATACGCAACCCATAAAGGAGAGCTTCATACTCTGCTTCGTTGTTAGAGGAATCAAAGTGAATCTGCAATACATAACTGAGCTTGTCACCCTTCGAGGATATAAGAACTACGCCTGCACCAGAACCACTCAGCATCTTCGAGCCGTTAAAGAACATAGTCCAATGTGCCGAGTGAGTTGGAGTTGGTTGCTATTGTTCCACCCATTCGGCCATGAAATTCGCCAGAGCTTGAGATTTGATGGCTTTCTTAGCTTCGAACTTTATGTCACAATATAATAGCTCCATTGCCCATTTTGCCACTCGGCCCGATGCATCTCGATTGTGAAGGATTTCTGATAATGGGGCATGACTGACCACAGACACCGAGTGATCTTGAAAATAATGAGCTACCTTCTTCGCAGTCATATAAATCCCATAAAGGAGCTTCTGATAGTGGGGATACCTCTGCTTGAAAGGAGTCAATACCTCAAAAACATAACATACTCGGCGCTGAATCTTGTAAGCCTTGCCTTCCTCCTCTCGCTCGACTAACGGGAATGTGCTGACAACTTGATTTGTGGCCGCTATGTACAAGAGGAGTGGATCTTTGTTGTACGGAGCAGCAAGAACCGGCTGGGTGGATAACGGAGTTTTTAACTCGATGAATGCAGCTTCTGCTTCAGGAGTCCACTCGAAGGTATCTAACTTCTTCATGAGTCGATACAGTGGTAAGGCTTTCTCTCCGACTCGAGATATGAATCTTCTTAATGTTGCCAAACATCCTGTAAGCTTCTGGACGTCGTGTACTCTAGCAGGACTTTTCATTCGGACGATTGCCCCAATCTTTTCGGGGTTAACATCGTTTTCTCGTTCGGAAACGAGAAAACCGAGTAACTTGCCGCTGGGTACTCCGAATTTGCACTTGGCTGGGTTGAGCTTGATGTCGTACCTTCGAAGGTTAGCGAACGTTTCAGCCAAGTCAGTCAGCAGGTCGGAACCTTTGCGTGACTTGACTACGATATCGTCCATGTACGCCTCCACGTTCTGACTGATCTGGTCGAGGAGGCATTTCCGAATCATGTGCATAAAAGTGGCTCCTGCATTTTTTAGACCGAATGGTATAGTGATGTAGCAGAAGCACCCAAGCGGGGTGATGAAGGCTGTTTTTATTTCATATGGGCCATACAGACGGATCTGGTGGTACCCAGAGTAAGCATCTAAAAAAGACAATCGCTCACATCCCGCGGTAGAGTCGACAATCTCATATATGCGGGGGAGTGGGAAGTGGTCTTTCGGGCAGACCTGATTGATATGCTTGAAGTCAATGGACATTCGGAGTGACTTGTCCTGCTTAGGCACCATGACGACATTCGCGAGCCACTCGGAGTGGTAAACCTCGCGAATGAACTTGGCCTCCAGGAGCTTAGCCACTTCTTTGCCGATTGCTTTCCGTTTCTGCGTGGCGGACCGATGCAGATGTTCTTTGACAGGTCGAGCTTTGGGGTCGACCCTCAGTCGGTGCTCAGCCAGTTCCCTGGGTACACCAGGCATGTCAGCGGGCTTCCATGCGAAGATGTCCCAGTTCTCACGGAGGAACTGGATGAGCCCGGCTTCCTATTTAGGATCAAGGGTTGTTGAGATGTTGGTTGGGGCAGCCGTAGGATCCGTCTGGTGGATGTTGACCTTCTTGATTTCACCTGTCGACTAGAATACAGACTCGGAAGCTGGCTTCTTCGCGCGCATGAGTTCGGCGGGATTTGTTGTCTGTCTGTACTCATCGAGCTCTGTCATTGCCATCTGTTGGTCGGCTATCTTGGAGCCCTGCTGCAAACATTCTTCTGCTCTCTACCGATTGCCAGTGACGGTGATGACTCCTATCGGCCCTGGGATCTTCATCTTCAAATAAACGTAACATGGTAGGGCCATGAAACGTACATACGTTGGTCGACCTAGTATGGTGTGGTATGCACTTTGGAAGTCCACCACCTCGAACGTGAGTTTCTCCTTGCGGAAGTTCTTGTCAGAGTCGAAGACGACATCTAACGTGATCTGGCCGAGTGACTTGGCCTTCTTCCCTGGGATCACTTCGTGAAACTGCATATTGTTGTCGCTGAGCTTGGACATCGGAATGCCCATCCCTTTGAGAGTGTCGGCGTACATGATGTTCAAACCACTCCCTCCATCCATCAACACCTTGCGTAGTCGAACTCCTTCTACCACAAGGTCGACAACGAGAGCCTGACGTCCCGGATTGGGGACATGCGTCGGGTGATCTGACTGGTCGAACGTGATGGCAGTCTGCGACCACTTGAGATACTTCGGGGCGGAAGGAGCTGCCATGTTGACCTCTCGGTTGACCACTTTCAGTCAACTCTTGCTTTCGACATCAGCGAAGATCATCGGAGTAGTATGGGCCTTTGGGAAGGGGTCTTCTTGTCCTTCGTCCTCTTTCTCTTGGTCTTTCTCACTCGACTGATCCTCTCCAAATCTCTGGATCAACAGCTTGCACTGTCGAGTGGTATGTTTTGGCACTATGGTGTTGCCTTCTTCATCTATCTTCGTGTGGATTACACACGACTGATCAAGGACATCCGGTCCCGACTTCTTCTTGAATTTCTTGGGGGGGGGGGGGTTGACTCTTGCCCTTTCCCTTGAAATTACCCGCTCCCGGAGCGGCTGCTTCTGCCGGCGGTGTGTGTTCTACCTTCTGCTTCTACTTTCGGTTGGAATTGGCATCTCCGTCGACTGCTTTGCCTTTGCCGCTACGGAGGCGGTCTTCTTCTTCTCCATTGGCATAGCGGGTCGCTATCTCCATCATCTTGCTCATAGACATATCTCCTGTGCGACCGAACTTCAAGTACAACTCGCGATACTTGAGGCCTGCTTTGGAAGCGCAGACTGCTTGATGCTCGGTGACGTTCTCCACAGTGTGGTGAAGAGTGGTCCAATGCTGGATATAATCGTGCAAAGACTCACTCGGCTTCTGGATACAATGTTGTAGCTCTGAGAGACCAGCAGGGCGCTTGCAGGTGCCCTCGAAGGTCTTGATGAACACTCGGGCCAAATCTGCTCAGCAGTATATGCTTGATGGAGCTAGTTGATTCAGCCAGGCACGGGCCGAACCATCCAGCATCAGGGGCAAGTGCTTCATTGTGACGTTGTCATTGCCGCCGCCGATCTAAACTTCCACTCGGTAATCATCTAGCCACGTCTCTGGCTTGGATTCTCTAGTGAACATGCTTATTTCGGCCGCCAATCTGAAGTTGGGGGGAATATCAGCGGAGCGGATTGCTCGGCTGAAACACTCGGGTATGGAGATGACAGAGCCACTTCCACTCGGATGATCACCGTCATATCCGTCACGATGGTCTCGGTCTCTATCAACTCTCTTCTGAGTGAGATAGCCCCTTCCATCACGCCTTTGGTCGCGGTCGTCGCCCACCGATCGCCTTTTGTCGTTGCGCCAGGGCGCGTACGAACCACTCCACGGAGGAGAGCGTGAGCGATGGCGATCTTCAGGATTGAACCGGGGGGGAGCGGATTCCGCCCCTGGTCTCTATACCGATCTTCTCGGTGATATCCTCCTCTACGATGCTGGGAGAACTTGGGTTGTAAACCGACCAAGCTGTGTCTGCTCGGACGGAATTGATGTGTAGTCTGTTGTGAGACTGAGATACAGTAGAATTCTACTGTTGTGCCACGTGTAACACGGCACGGATCTGCTGCACTCCTCTGCCCGTTGATGAATTTGGCGGCTGGATGGAGTCTGCAATCCTTGCGGCCGCAGCCAAGTTGAGGATAGGCGTGCGGAATACCTCGATGTTGTCGTGATGAGAACGCCGACCATATGCTGGAGGGCGCGGATGATGACGCGCACCCGAAGTCTCTCCGGTTTCCCGCTTGTCCCGATTGGTCCTTGGCGGGCTCTCGTGTGAGCCGGCCATGAAAACCTCCGCCGCAGGGCTGCGGTTCTCACACTCGGAAGAAGAGCCAGACGGATCTGACACCAAGTGAGATGCAGCACACGGAGGTGTAGCAGGTTCAATGGATGCCACCTGCGGCGAAGACGCTTGACGCGCGAGTGCATGATGCACCCAGCGCTCGAGCCGTGAGCGACCGGATCGCTTGTCGCGACATGCGATGGGGAGCACAATCGACGACAGAGTCGACGGTTGGCGAAGAAGAACTCCGCAGGAACTAGCGCGGAAGAACGTCGCGCCGCGAACTGGAAGCGCCTCGACATCGAGAGGCGCCTCCCGAAGCCATGTCGAATCATCGGCGACGAAGACGAGTGTGCCGAACACGATCTCGTGGCCCAGACACAAATCACCGCCGGAAGACATGGTGAAGAGGAAAAAAAGGCAAACTTGCCAGAAGTCGCCTAGTCACCTGCCCCACGGTTGGCGCCAACTGTCGTGGATATAAGCGTGACAGTAGATGTGTAGGGTACGAAAGTAGAGGGCAGAGTCCTAGCTACGGCAAGGTTGTATGAGTTCAGGCCCCTCTACGGTGGAGGTAACAGCCTACGTCTCAGTGCTCTGGATCTTTAGTGTCGAGTGGAATATGAATGTTACAGAATGCGAACCCTTGTGCCAGAGGGGAGGGTGGCTTATATAGAGTGTGTTGCCCCTCATAAGTGTCCAACCTTCAAGCGTGCAATAAGTAAGATTGAATGCATACATTACAGGTAACGTATGCCATAAATGACATTAACTACAGTAGTTTAACGCCTCACCGTTAGCCTCGCTAGAGTGGCTTCTGGTCTTCTATGTCGACTTGCTTCTGGTCTTTACCGAGTGGAATCTAGTCGTCGAGTATTAGGTAATCTTCTGAGTGGTTCTTTACCGAGTGGATCACAGGTTGTCTTAATCCAGTCGGTAAGTATCTTGTGATCCTTAAGCTAATAATGAGGTGCCCTTGGATAGGACATATAAGTCAGGCCTATGACCCCACCCTAGGGCTATAACCCCATCACAAGTGACACCTAACCAATCTAGGAGACACCACTCTCCAAAAGGTAATAAATGTGGTATGGATGATGAACTCCTTGTTGTTGTTCTTCAAAAGATAGTCTCCTCAACACTCAATCACTCTCTCATGGAATTTGGCTTGGTAGAAGAGATTGATTGGGTGGAAAGTAACTTGGGGAGGCTAGAAATCAAGATTCATATGGTTGGAGTGGAAGATCTTGATCTCAACACATGAGTAGGTGGTTCTCTCTCACAAAATGAATGATGGAAGTGTTTGCTTGTTCTCAGTGCTCTCTCTACGGATGAGAGGGGTGTGGAGGGTATATATAGCCATCTCCAAAAATTCAACTTTACAACATTATTCCCCAACTCAATGGAACTAAAGTAAAAAACTCGGTTGCATCGACTAGTACAAAATGGTCTAACTTTAGGCTTTTCGGTGAAACCGATATACAACATCTCGGTGAGTCCAATTCAGTTGGCCTAGGCAGCTCGAGTGACTCGATGACCCCGAGATATAAAATTCGAAATCTCCAAAGTTGAATACCTCATATCTAGAGAGTTGGTTACTACTTTTCGGCTAGACTGAAGCGAAACTCCGTTACACCAAGTTGTTAGGGTTTTGGCTTGGAATATGTCTAAGGAAAACTTGGTATGGCCGAAGTGGGAATTTTTTTATGGCACCGAATTTGACTTTAGGGATTTTGATAGGATATTTTGTGGGAGAATTGTTGTGGGTTTTTTGTGTCTAATCTCTAAGCATTTGAGCAACCACATCATCATCGATACCTCATCCCCTTTTAATAGTATTGTATTTCCTATGGACTCAAATGTGATTTCTCATGTAAATATAAATGTAGAGCCTTGAAGCTTTTTCCAATTGATGTTCCAAGCATCTAAGGAATCTCCTCACAATCCTAGAAAGTCTATTCATTGAACTTTCCCTTAAATATACTTGATAGATTCATTAGTCCAATGAAATACATGTTGTTATTAATTACCAAAATCACCTAGGGAAAAGTTGTGGTTTCACTTGTCCATCACATCATTCTCCTAATGATGTGATCACATTATCAAATGACAACTCATGTCTATGGCTAGGAAACCTTAACAATCTTTGATCAACGAGCTAGTCTAGTAGAGGCTCACTAGGGACACAGTGTTGTTTATGTATCCATACATATATTTGAGTTTCTGGTCAATACAATTCTAGCATGGATAATAAACTCTTATCATGAACAAGGAAATATGATAATAAAAAATTTATTATTGCCTCTAGGGTATATTTATAATTGTACACGATTTTTTTAGACCCGCCATATTTTGTTAATGTTAGGTGTTGAGACGTTCTATCATCCATGCATGTAGTGCATGCGCAATATCCATGGCACACATCGCCTGATACATATTTGTAACCAAGATAATCATGCACCACCATCATCATTGCGGCTCTCATATAGAAATACTCTCCTTTGTTGGTGTCCCATGTCTTCACCGTTGTTGTCCATAACATGTATAGCTCCTCTTTCAGGAGCCCCAGATACATCTTCATATTATTTCTTGGTTGTTTTGGCCCTTGACTCAGAAGGCTCATGTGTATTTAGTTTGTCCTCTTGCACATCCAGGTGGGAGGTTTTACATCCATACATACATGGGCCATGTGCTACGGTTGGTGTTTTGGGTGCCAATCATGATGTTCCTTGGATCACCTACAAAATATCAATATTAGGCAGTGAACGCTCTCCACTGGCTTGCATCCGCGAGGTGTCTCAATTTCGGATCATATTCATCATCGGGCTTCACTCTCTTCGCGCACCAACGCATGAGCTTTGCTTCCTTAGGATCTACGAAATAACGCTAAAGAAAGTAGTGATCGGTAAGTACCATACAACTTGTGGGGGTAATTTTTGTCTAGCCTTCTTGTATCGAGAAGCATTGCACCCCTTGCAACTTGTTTTTTCCTCCAATAAATGATGCAATCATTGATGAATGCGTGGTATGTAATGTGTGCTACCTCTTGAGCTTGCGTTGGTTTTTCCCTTGAAGAGGAAAGGGTGATGCAGCATGGTAGCAGTAAGTATTTTCCTCAGTTTGAAAACCAAGGTATCAATCCAGTAGGAGTATCAAGGCAAGTCTCCAAAGTACCTGCGCAAAAACAAGCAAACTTGCACCCAACGCTACAAAAGGGGTTGTCAATCCCTTCACGGTTAACTGCAAGGTGAGATCTGAAGGTGGAAAGTGCAACAAAGTAAAAGTGTAAAGCTGAAAATATGATGTGAAGTAGACCCGGGGGCCATAGTGTTCACTAGAGGCTTCTCTCATGATAGAAAGTATTACGGTGGGTGAACAAATTATTGTCGGGCAATTGATAGAACCGCGCAAAGTCATGATGATATCTAAGGCAATGATCATACATATAGGCATCACGTCCGAGACAAGTAGACCGATACTTTCTGCATCTACTACTATTACTCCACACATCGACCGCGATCCAGCATGCATCTAGTCTATTAAGTTCATGAAAAACGGAATAACGCCTTAAGCAAGATGACATGATGTAGAGGGATAAATTCATGCAATAGATATAAACCCCATCTTTTTACCCTTGATGGCAACAACACGATACGTGCCTCGCTACCCCTTCTGTCACTGGGTGAGGTCACCGCACGGTATGAACCCAAAACCAAGCACTTCTCCCATTGCAAGAATTATAGATCAAGTTGGCCAAACGAAACCCACAACTCGAAGAGAATTACAAGAATACGAAATCATGCATATAAGAGATCAGAGAAGACTCAAATAACATTCGTAGACAATCTGATCATAAATCAACAATTCATCGGATCTCAACAAACACACCGCAAAAGAAGATTACATCGGATAGATCTCCATGAAGATCATGGAGAACTTTGTATTGAAGATCCAAGAGAAAGAAGAAGCCATCTAGCTACTAGATATGGACCCGAAGGTCTATGGTGAACTACTCACGCATCATCGGAGAGGCAATGGTGTTGATGAAGAAGACCTCCGTGTCCGAACCCCCCCTCCGGCAGGGCACCAGAACGTGCCCCGGATGGGATCTTGCGGAGACAGAAGCTTGCAGCGGCGGAAAAGTATTTTCGTGGCTCTCTTCTGTGGTTTCAGATTTTTAGGGAATTTATAGGCGGAAGAACTAGGGCAGGGGAGCCACAGGGGGGCCACAAGCCTGCTAGCCCCCCCCCCCAGGCCGGGCCTGGGTGGCTTGTGACCTCCTCCGAGGTCCCCTGCCTTGGTTCTCAAGTCTCCTCTATGTCTTCTTGTTATGGAAAAAATCATTCCGCTGGTTTTATTCCGTTTGGACTCCGTTCAATATTCTCCTCTGAAAAAGGTCAAAAACACGTAAAAACAGGAACTGGCAATTGGCACTGAGTTAATAGGTTAGTCCCAAAAAAAGATATAAAATAGCATATTCATGCATACAAAACATCCAAAGATGACAAGATAATAACATGGAACCATAAAAAATTATAGATACGTTGGAGACCTATCAAGCATCCCCAAGCTTAACTCCTCCTCGTCCTCGAGTAGGGAAGTGATAAAGACTGAATTTTTGATGTGGAATGCTACCTAAGTTATTTGTCCTTTGTAACTTATTTCTTGTGGCATGCATGTCCAGATCCGTAAGATTCAAAACAATAGTTTGCTATTGACATGAAAACAATAATACTTCAAGCAAACTAGCAAGGTAATCATGAACTTTCGAAATAACAAGGCTAAAGAAAGTTATCCCTACAAAAATCATATAGTCTGGCTATGCTCCATCATCCCCACACAACGAATTTAAATCATACACAACCCCAGTATTGGCCAAGTAATTGTTTTCACACTCTTACTTTCTCAAAAAATTTCAACTCTCACGCAATACATGAGCGTGAGCCATGGATATAGCACTATAGGTGCAATAGAGTGTGGTGGAGGTTGTGAGGTAAAAAGGAGGAGATGGTCACATTGACTCGGTGTATTAATGAGCTATGGATATGCCCATCAACAGATATCAATGTGAATGAGTAGGGATTACCATGCAACAGATGCACAAGAGCTATAAGTGTGTGAAAGCTCAAAAGAAGAACTAGTGGGTGTGCACCCAACTTGCTTGCTCACGAAGACCTAGGGCAATTTTGAGGAAGCCCGTCATTGGAATGTACAAGCCAAGTTATATAACGAAAATTCCCACTAGTATATGGAAGTGTCAAACCAAGAGACTCTCTATCATGAAGAACATGGTGTTATTTCGAAGCAGAAGTGTGGAAAAACATAGTAACATTGTCCCTTCTCTCTTTTTCTCTCATTTTTTTTGTTTGGGCTCCTTGGCCTCTTTTTTCTCATTTTTTTTGGTGGGCATCTTTAGCCTCCCTTTTTTTAATTTCCTCACATGGGAAAATGCTCTAATAATGATGATCATCACACTTTTATTTACTCACAACTCAACACTTAGAGCAATGATGAATTTATAGGAAATGCCTCCGGCAGTGTACCGGGATGTGCAACGATCTAGCTTAGCGTATGACGTTGAAACATCTCGCTAGCTATCTTACGATCATGCAATGGCAATATGAAAGTGACGGCACATGTCATGAGACGGAACGGTGGGAGTTGCATGGCAATATATCTCGGAATGGCTATGAAAATGCCATAATAGGTATGGCTGTTTTGAGAAGGTACATGGTGGGTTTGTGCACCGGCGAAAATTGCACGGCACTAGAGAGGCTAGCAATGGTGGAAGGTGAAAGTGCATCTATACCATGGACTCACATTAGTCATGAAGAAGTCATATACGTATTGCGAAAGTTTTATTAGTAATCAAAACAAAGTGCTAAACGCATACTCCTAGGGGAAGGGTTGGTAGGTGTTAACCATCGCGCGATCCCGACCGCCACACAAAGGATGACAATCAATAAATCAACTATGCTCCGACTTCCTAATATAGCGGTTCACCATACGTGCATGCTACGGGAATCACTAACTTCAACAAAAGTATTTCTAGATTCACGACACCCTACTAACATAACTCTAATATTACCAAATCTATGTCTCAAAACTAATTGAGAGGAATCAACCTTCTCTTTATAATCAATGCACAAGAATATGGAAGTTTATAGTATATCCTCTTTGGATGCATATCATCTTTTGGACTACTTTCATAGCACAAGCCAATTACCAAGTTACTCAGAGAGAGCACTCTCAAAAAGATATAAGTGAAGATCGAGAGTTCTTATTTCTTCAAAATACGACACCGCCGTGCTCTAAAAAGATCTAATTGAAGCACTATAGCAAAGTTATCTAGCTCAAAATATATAAGTGAAGCACATGCGAGCTAAATTGCCTAACTCAAAAGATATAAGCGAAGCTCAATGAGTGTTCTAGCAAAATCACGATGAGTGCATGTCTCTATCGAAAAGGTGTGCAGCAAGGATGATTGTGACACAACAAAAATAAAAGACTACTATAATACATGAATCTCCAAGCAAAACACATATCATGTGGTGAATAAAAATATAGCTCCAAGTAACATTACCGATGGATTGAAGACGAAAGAGGGGATGCCTTCCCGGGGCATCCCCAAGCTTAGGCTTTTTGGTGTCCTTGAATTTGGCTTGGGATGCCTTGGGCATCCCCAAGCTTGATCTCTTTCCACTCTTTATCCCATTGACCATGAGAACATCACCCAAAACTTGAAAACTTCACAACACAAAACTTAAACAGAAACTCGTGATATCGTTAGCATAAGAAAACAAACCACCACCTCTTTAAGTACTTAAACAAACTAGATTTCTATTTATATTGGTGTTATATTACTGTATTCTCACTTTTCCATGGCTTGTACCTCCTGATATTATCCATAATTTCATCAAAATAAGCAATCAACACAACAAAAACAGAATCTGTCAAAAACAGACCAGTCTGTAGCAATCTGTATACTTCGTATACTTATGGTACCTCAAAAATTCTGACAAATTACGACTGCCTAGGAAAAAGGCATATCAACCAGGAGCAAAAAGAATAAACTCAAAAGCTTTTTCTGGATAAAAATGAAAAATAATTTCGTGAGAGAAAAGTTTCTGTCTTTTTCCAGCATGATCAAACAACCATTACCAAACTAGTCATAAAGGCTTTACTTGGCTCAAACACAAAGAGAAACAAAAAAACACAATCATAACAGAATTATGATGGTGTGTACACAACAAAACAGAAAGCAAAAAGAAAAGATAAATTCATTGGGTTCCCTCCTAACAAGCGCTGTTGTTTAACGCCCTTAGCTAGGCATTGATAAATCAATGATGCTCACACAAAAGACAAGAATTGAAGCACAACGAGAGCATCATAAAGCATGTGAAAATCACATCTAAATCTAACGTACTTCCTATTCATAGGCATTTTATAGGAAAACAAATTGTCAAGACAACCAATAGTTACCAAATGCAAGGAAGAATAAAGAGACAATAGCAATCTCAACATAACGAGAGGTAATTTAGTAACATGAAAGTTTGTACCACAATATTTTCCTCTCTCATAGCAATTACATGTGGGGTCATAATCAAATTCAACAATATAGCTATCACAAAGGATATTATTTTCATGATCCACATGCATGGAAAGTTGACGCTCTTCAAAAATAGTGGGATTATCATCAACCAAAGTCATGACTTCTCCAAACCCACTTTCAATCTTAATGCAAATATCATATTCATCATGAGGCTTAAACAAATTTTCAAGATCATAAGAAAAATCATCGCCCCAATCACGATCATTGCAACAAGTAGTGGACATAACAAAACTAGCATCCCCAATCTTAGGGTTTTGCATATTTTTAGCATGGATGACACTAATAGGATTTATAGTGAAACCATTGCAATCATGCTTTTCATTCAAGGAGCCCCCGTGAATCACTTCATAAATTTCTTCATCACGATTTTCAGATTCACGCATCTCAAGCAAAACTCGATAAAGATAGTCAAGGGCACTCAACATAATTGGATCTCTTAAAGAGATTAGCAATTGGATGAGGATCCATATCAATAGATTTTCAGCAAGCGAAGATGCAAGCATATTGAAGGCACATAGCAAACAAGCAAAGGAAAGGCAAACGAAAAAGGCAAATATTTTTGTAAATTTTTTTCAGAAGTGGGGGAGAGGAAAACGAGAGTCAAAAAAGGTAAATGCAAAAGATGAGTTTGCGACGGTTACTTGGATAAGCTTCACTTAGAATAGTCCCCGGTGCCAGAAATTGACACGTTGGAGGAAGACTATTCTTGACTTGATCCTCCCCAGCAACGGCGCCAGAAATTCTTCTCGCTACCTCTTGAGCTTGCGTTGGTTTCTCCCTTGAAGAGGAAAGGGTGATGCAGCACAGTAGCAGTAAGTATTTCCCTCAGTTTGAGAACCAAGGTATCAATCCAGTAGGAGTATCAAGGCAAGTCTCCAAAGTAACTGCGCAAAAACAAGCAAACTTGCACCCAACGCTACAAAAGGGGTTGTCAATCCCTTCATGGTTAACTGCAAGGTGAGATTTGAAGGTGGAAAGTCCAACAAAGTAAAAGTGTAAAGCTGAAAATATGATGTGAAGTAGACCCGAGGGCCATAGTGTTCGCTAGAGGCTTGTGTCATGATAGAAAGTATTACGGTGGGTGAACGAATTACTGTCGAGCAATTGATAGAACCGGGCAAAGTCATGATGATATCTAAGGCAATGATCATACATATAGGCATCACGTCCGAGACAAGTGGACCGATACTTTCTGCATCTACTACTATTACTCCACACATCGACCGCTATCCAGCATGCATCTAGTGTATTAAGTTCATGACAAATGGAGTAACACCTTAAGCAAGATGACATGATGTAGAGAGATAAATTCATGCAATAGATATAAACCCCATCCTTTGACCCTTGATGGCAACAACACGATACGTGCCTCGCTACCCCTTCTGTCACTGGGTGAGGTCACCGCACGGTGTGAACCCAAAACCAAGCACTTCTCCCATTGCAAGAATTATAGATCAAGTTGGCCAAACGAAACCCACAACTCGAAGAGAATTACAAGGATACGAAATCATGCATATAAGAGATCAGAGGAGACTCAAATAACATTCATAGATAATCAGATCATAAATCCACAATTCATCGGATCTCGACAAACACACCGCAAAAAAGATTACATCGGATAGATCTCCATGAAGACCATGGAGAACTTTGTATTGAAGATCCAAGAGAAAGAAGAAGCCATCTAGCTACTAGCTATGGACCCGAAGGTCTATGGTGAACTACTCATGCATCATCGGAGAGGCAATGGTGTTGATGAAGAAGCCCTCTGTGTCCGAATCCCCCTCCGGCAGGGCACCACAACGTGCCCGAGATGGGATCTTGCGGAGATAGAAGCTTGCGGCGGAGGAAAAGTATTTTCGTGTCTCTCTTCCGTGGTTTCAGATTTTTAGGGAATTTATAGGCGGAAGAACTAGGGCAGGGGAGCCATAGGGGGCCCACAAGCCTGCTTGCCCCCCCCCGGTCGGGCCTGGGTGGCTTGTGACCTCCTCCGAGGTCCTTGCCTTGGTTCTCAAGTCTCATGCGTGTCTTCTGTTATGGAAAAAATCATTCCGCGGGTTTAATTCCGTTTGGACTCCGTTCAATATTCTCCTCTGAAAAACGTCAAAAACACGGAAAAAGATAGGAACTGACAATTGGCACTGAGTTAATAGGTTAGTCCCAAAAAAAGATATAAAATAGCATATTCATGCTTACAAAACATCCAAAGATGACAAAATAATAGCATGGAACCATAAAAAATTATAGATACGTTGGAGATGTATCTATTGGGAAACGTAGCATAAATTCAAAAAAGTTCCTACGCATATTCAGATCATCCTATGGAGAGACCAGCAACGAGAGAAGGGGGAGTGCATCTTCATACCTTTGAAGATCGCTAAGCGGAAGCATTGCTAGAACGCGATTGATGGAGTCGTACTCGCGGCGATTCAGATCGCGGTGTGATTCCGATCTAGTGCCGAACCACGGCACCTCCGCATTCAACATACGTGCAGCCCGGTGACATATCCCGCACCTTGATCCAGCAAGGAGGAGGGAGAGGTTGGGGAAGATCTCCGGAAGCACGACGGCGTGGTGTCGGTGGAGAGACGAGGTCTCCCGGCAGGGCTTCGCCAAGCACCGACACAGAGGAGGAGAAAGAAGAGCAGGGCTACGCCGAGGGAGATGGAAAAGTGTGTGCAAAACAGCCCCGAAACCCCCACTATATATAGGAGGAGGGCAGGGGGGTGCCACCCCTAGGGTTCCCACCCTAGGTGGTGCGGCAGCCCCCCCCCCCTAGATGGGAGGTGCGGCGGCCACGGCAGGGGGGAGGGGTTGCGCACCCCTAGGTGGGCCTTAGGCCCACGAGCGCCTAGGGTTCCCCCCCCCCTCTCCACCTCGTGCGCCTTGGGCTGAGTGTGGGGGGCGCACCAGCCCACCTAGGGGCTGGTTCCCTTCCGCACTTGGCCCATCTAGCCTCCCGGGGTCGTGGCCCCCTTCCGGTGGACCCTCGGGGCCACTCCAGGTGGTCCCGGTGGTCCCGGTACGTTATTGGCGACGCCCGAAACACTTCCGGTGTCCGAAACCATCCGTCCTATATATCAATCTTTACCTCCGGACCATTCCGGAGCTCCTCGTGACGTCCGGGATCTCATCCGGGACTCCGAACAACTTTCGATAACCTCGTATAACATTTCCCTATAACCCTAGCGTCATCAAACCTTATGTGTGTAGACCCTATGGGTTCGGGAGACAGGCAGACATGACCGAGACACCTCTCCGGCCAATAACCATCAGCGGGGTCTAGATACCCATGGTGGATCCCACTTGCTCCATGATGATCTCATCGGATGAACCACGATGTCAAGGATTCAATCAATCCCGTATACAATTCCCTTTGTCTGTCGGTATAGAACTTGCCCTAGATTCGATCGTCGGTATACCTATACCTTGTTCAATCTCGTTACCGGTAAGTCTCTTTACTCATTCCGTAGCACGTCATTGTGTGACTAACTCCTTAGTCACATTGAGCTCATGATGATGTTCTACCGAGTGGGCCCAGAGATACCTCTCCGTCACACGGAGTGACAAATCCCGATCTCGATTCGTACCAACCCAACAAACACTTTCGGAGGTACCCGTAGTGCACCTTTATAGTCACCCAGTTACGTTGTGACTTGATACACCCAAAGCACTCCTACGGTATCCGGGAGTTGCACAATATCACGGTCGAAGGAAAAGACACTTGACATTAGAAAAGCTTTAGCATACGAACAATACGATCTAGTGTTATGCTTAGGATTGGGTCTTGTCCATCACATCATTCTCCCAATGATGTGATCCCGTTATCAATGACATCTAATGCCCATGATCAGGAAACCATGATCATCTATTGACTAACGAGGAAGCCAACTAGAGGCTTGCTAGGGACACATTGTGATCTATTTATTCACACATGTATTATTGTTTCCTGCTAACACAATTATAGCACGAACAATAGACGATTATCATGAAAAAGGAAATATGATAATAACCATTTTATTATTGCCTCTAGGGCATATTTCCAACAGTCTCCCACTTGCACTAGAGTCAATAATCTAGTTACGTTGTGATGTATCGAACACCCATAGCATTATGGTGTTGATCATGTTTTGCTCGTGGAAGAGGTTTAGTCAACGGGTCTGCAACATTCAGATCCGTGTGTACTTTACAAATCTCTATTACTCCACTCTGGACATGGTCCTGGATGGAGTTATAGCGGCGTTTGATGTGCTTCATCTTTCGGTGAAACCTGGGCTCCTTGGCTATGGCAATGGCCCGAGTGTTATCACAGAAGAGCGTCATTGGACCCGACGCGCTTGGAACCACTCCAAGGTCGGTGATGAGCTCCTTCATCCAAATTCCTTCATGAGCCGCTTCTGAAGCAGCTACGTACTCCGCTTCACATGTAGATGCTGCCATGACTTCTTGCTTGCTGCTGCACCAGCTCACTGCCCCACCATTCAAAACATATACGTATCTGGTCTGTGACTTAAAGTCATCCGGATCTGTGTCGAAGCTAGCGTCGAAGTAACCCTTTACGACGAGCTCTTCGTCACCTTCCTAAACGAGAAACATTTCCTTAGTCCTTTTCAGGTACTTAAGGATATTCTTGACCGCTGTCCAGTGTTCCATACCGGGATCACTTTGGTACCTCCCTACCAAACTTATGGCAAGGTTTATATCAGGTCTGGTACATAGCATGGCATACATAAGAGAGCCTACGGCTGAAGCGTAGGGGACAGTACTCATCTTCTCTCTATCTGCTGCCGTGGTCGGCGACTGAGTCTTACTCAATCTCACACCTTGCGAAACTGGCAAGAACCCTTTCTTTGAGTTTTCCATATTGAACTTCTTCAATATCTTGTCAAGGTATGTACTTTGCGAAAGACCTATGAGGCGTCTCAATCTATCTCTATAGCTCTTGATGCCTAATACGTATGCAGCTTCTCCAAGGTCCTTCATTGAAAAACTCTTGTTCAAATAGGCCTTTATGCTCTCCAACATCTCTATATTATTCCCCATCAATAATATGTCATCCACATACATGTGTGAGGAAAGCTACAGAGCTCCCACTCACTTTCTTGTACAGACAGGCTTCTCCATAAACCTGTATGAACCCAAACGCTTTAATCACCTCATTAAAGCGAATGTTCCAACTCCGAGATGCTTGCACCAGCACATAGATGGATCGCTAGAGCTTGCACACTTTGTTAGCACCCTTAGGGCCGACAAATCCTTCTGGTTGCATCATATACAACTCTTCCTTAAGGTTCCCGTTAAGGAACGCTGTTTTGACGTCCATTTGCCAAATTTCATAATCATAAAAGGCGGCAATTACTAACATGATTCGGACTGATTTCAGCTTCGCTACGGGAGAGAAAGTCTCTTCGTAGTCAATTCCTTGAATTTGTCGAAAACCCTTTGCGACAAGTCGAGCTTTATAAATGGTTACATTACCGTTTGCATCAGTCTTCTTCTTGAAGATCCATTTATTTTCTATGGCTCGCCGGTCATCGGGCAAGTCCACCAAAGTCCATACTTTGTTCTCATACATGGATCCTATCTCGGATTTCATAGCTTCAAGCCATTTGTTGGAATCCGGGCCCGCCATCACTTCTTCATAGTTCGAAGGTTCACTGTTGTCTAACAACATGATTTCCATCACAGGGTTGTCGTACCACTCTGGTGCGGAGCGTGCCCTTGTGGACCTTCGCGGTTTAGTAGTCACTTGATCCGAAGCTTCATGATCATTATCATTAACTTCCTCTTCAGTTGGTGCAGGCGCCACAGGAACAACTTCCCGCGCTGCGCTACTTTCCTGTTCGAGAGGGGGTGTAATTACCTCATCAAGTTCTACCTTCCTCCCACTAACTTCTTTCGAGAGAAACTTTCTCTAGAAAGGATCCGTTCTTGGCAACAAAGATTTGACCTTCGGATCTAAGATAGAAGGTATACCCAATAGTTTCCTTAGGGTATCCTATGAATACGCATTTCTCCGCTTTGGGTTCGAGCTTCTCTGGTTGAAGTTTCTTCACATAAGCATCGCAGCCCCAAACTTTAAGAAACGACAACTTAGGTTTCTTGCCAAACCATAGTTCATACGGTGTCGTCTCAACGGACTTAGACGGTGCCCTATTTAAAGTGAATGCTGCAGTTTCTAATATGTATCCCCAAAATGATAGCGGTAAGTCGGTAAGAGACATCATAGATCGTACCATATCTAATAAAGTGCGATTACGACGTTCACACACTCCGTTGCGTTGTGGTGTGCCAGGCGGCGTGAGTTGTGAAGCGATTCCACACTTCCTTAGGTGTGTGCCAAACTCGTGACTCAAATATTCTCCTCCACGATCAGATCGTAGACAATTAATTTTTCTGTCACGTTGATTCTCGAACTCACTCTGAAATTCCTTGAACTTTTCAAATGTCTCAGATTTGTGCTTCATCAAGTAGATATACCCATACCTACTCAAATCATCGGTGAGAGTGAGAACATAACGATAGCCACCGCGACCTTCCACGTTCATTGGACCACACACATCAGTATGTATTATTTCCAATAAGTCGGTTGCTCTCTCCATTATACCTGAGAATGGAGTCTTAGTCATCTTGCCCATGAGGCATGGTTCGCATGTGTCAAATGATTCAAAGTTAAGAGACTCTAATAGTCCATCAGTATGGAGCTTCTTCATGCGCTTAACGCCGATATGACCAAGGCGGCAGTGCCACAAGTATGTGGGACTATCATTATCAACTTTACATCTTTTGGTACTCACACTATGAATATGCGTAACATCACGATTGAGATTCATCAAGAATAAACCATTCACCAGCGGAGCATGACCATAAAACATATCACTCATATAAATAGAACAACCATTATTCTCTGACTTAAATGAGTAGCCGTCTCGCATTAAGCAAGATCCTGATACAATATTCATGCTCAAAGCTGGTACTAAATAACAATTATTAAGGTTTAAAACTAATCCCGACGGTAGATGTAGAGGTAGCGTGCCGACGGCGATCACATCGACCTTGGAGCCATTCCCGACACGCATCGTCACCTCGTCCTTGGCCAGTCTCCGCTTATTCCGAAGTTCCTGCTTTGAGTTGCAAATGTGAGCAACAACACCGGTATCAAATACCCAGGAGCTACTACGAGCGCTGGTAAGGTACACATCAATAACATGTATATCACATATACCTTTAACGTTGTGGCCTTCTTGTCCGCTAAGTATTTGGGGCAGTTCCGCTTCCAGTGACCCTTTCCCTTGCAATAGAAGCACTCAGTCTCACGCTTGGGTCCATTCTTTTTCTTCTTCCCGGCATCTAGCTTACCGGGCGCGGCAATGGCTTTGCCGTTTTTCTTGAAGTTCTTCTTACCCTTGCCCTTCTTGAAACTAGTGGTCTTGTTGACCATCAACACTTGATGCTCTTTCTTGATTTCTACTTCTGCAGACTTGAGCATCGAGTACAACTCGGGAATGGTCTTCTCCATCCCTTGCATGTTGTAGTTCAGCACAAAACCTTTGTAGCTTGGTGGGAGAGACTAGAGGATTCTGTCAAGTATAGCATCATCCGGAAGTTCGATTCCAAGTGAAGTCAGACGACCGTGTAACCCACACATTTTGAGTATGTGTTGTGACAGCCCGAGACCGACGGTCCACAAGATTCCCCTTTTTCTTTCCGTTTTCGTCGTGTGTCTATTTTCTTTTGTCGCATCATCATCGCATCATGCGCATCATCAACATTGCATCGGCACCCCGTTGCCGCCAGTTTTCAAAACTTGCATCCGTTGTTTAGTTGCCGGTTCTCGTCGTTGTCCGTTCTGAGTCCGACCGCAAACGCACGCGCCCGCGGCACCGTCAAAACCCTGTTTTTACAGTGTGCGTAAAACTTTCTCTGATCGGGTTGAGATTTGACGTACGGTCTTATTTTAATATAGCCAGGCCGCCTGTCGAATTTCGTCGCGATCGGAGTTCATCTGGTACCCGAACGGTCGACCGTAGCGGCATCGTCTCCGGTTATTCGTCGGACGTTTGTCGGTGTTTTTAAATTCGTTGCCGGGAGCCCGTTAACCTCTCGTCATAGCCAACACCCCTCTACACGGCCTAAACCTAACCCACCTAACCCTAGGATGTTTCTGGAGCGTCCGATCTCAATCGGAGGGTCCGAAAACGCCCGAAACCCTAAGCCTAGCCCTTTCCTTCTATAAATGGACAGTGAATCCTCCCTCTCCTCGTTTTCAGCGCCCTACCCCTAGCCAGCCAGCCTTCCACCTTCTCCTCGCGCCGCTGGGTCCACGAGCCCGCAACCAGCCCGCCCGGGCCCGATCTGGACCGTGCAGCACCAGCCGCCGCTGGCTCCTCCCTGCCTCCCGAGCTCCTGGTCGCTGCCCCCTCGCCTCCAGGGTGCCGAGCCGAGCGCAGTCGTCCCTCACAGCCTGCGACGGAGTTCCACCGGAGGAGCCGCCGCCACTGGAGGGCCCCGCCTCGTTCCTGCCGGCAGCCACCGCCCCAGCGCGCCCCTGAGTGTGAGCCTTCCTGTCGCGTCGCGCCGCCATGCGATGCCGCCTCGAGCTGCGTCGCCCGGAACGGATCCTTCCCACCCGGATCCGCCCATGGCCGCGGGACCTAGTCTTCCTCGTGTGCCGGCTCTGCCCCTTCACCGGCGTTCGCCCCAGTCGCTGCCGCCGCTCCTGCGTGTCTCGGGAGGGAGACGAGGGAACCGCCCGCGTTGACCGCGCCATCCCCGCGCCGAACAGGTGGGCCCGCTCCAGCCGCGACCCCGAACCGGCCTCCTTCGGCCCAGTTCGGCCCCCCCTGTCGCGCACCGCCCAGGCCGGCCCAGCTCGCCCCCGAGCCAGGCCACATTCGGCCAGCTCGGCCTCCAGCCACGCCAAGGCCCCAAGGTGAGCCCCGCTGCGCCCCTTTATTTTGTTCGCATGTGCGTAGTATTAGTATGTGGCGCCAATGCTTAGTTTCGTCCCTATAGCCAGATCTGGCCCGCGTAGGATTTTATTAATTTTGGCTATTTAATTCTTTTTCAGAAAAGGGCATATTTTCAAACGCGTGTAGTTTTAAATCCGTGTGTCGGATCGGAGAGTATTATAGATGTAACACGTGTAGTTTCTCGCGTAGAACCCAATTATAAGACTTGCATAATTATTTGACATAGTTTTACGTGCCAAATGCCTAGTTTAGCGTGTTGTCCCAATAGGGCAACGTCCCGTATTTATTTTTCTTGCGGTCCGGATTGCTCGAGTGCCTTAGGTAATATGCCCATGTTTTAGGGACCATTTTCCCATGCATTTTAGAGCGGTCATTTGTATTTTTGCGTGTAGGGAATTGCCTCTAGTTTATTTTTCCCGTATATAGGTTATTTTCCCGCATTTATGTGTGGCTTTATTTGGTGTTGCAACCCCACATATTTTATATGCTTTCGGGGTAGAAAATCCATGGGATTTTTCTGTGCAATTAGTTTTAGCATTAGAGCAAGTTAGTTCGCGCGATATTTTGCCGTGATGCCCTTTTGTTTAATTCGTAGGATTTATTCCGTGCTTCGTTTGAAGGAGTTGTCAACTAGGAAGTTGTTCTTGGGTGTTTAGACTAGCCCCTGGTATTTTTAGTTGCAATAGAAATGCATGTTTAGGTGTGTTTTGATTGCCCTCAAGTTGCTAGAAATAGTGCTGTTTTGGACGTGCTGAAATATTTCTAAGTCTGGGATCTGTTATTATTTTGTTGTTGTCTTATCTTTCTTGCATCTTGTGATTTGTAGCTCTTTTGAGGTTGGTCCAATGGAGTTAGTTGTACCCCTTGTGTTTCTCTAGCATGCTGTAAATTTTCATGCCATTTGAAGTCCTGTAGCTATAGATTTTGCTGCTGTCAATATTGCTTCAGATTGAAAACTGCACTTTCACGAGGTGTTATTTTCACTAAGTCTGAAATAGTGTGTGGGATGCCATTTTGTGTTTTATTTCCCTAGTGATCCATGATGCCATGCTAGTTGTTGTTAGTTGGTTGTAGTAGTGCTTCTTGCCCTCTTTCGTGTCATGCCTTGCTTGAGTTTATCGGAGTTGTGTAGCTCGTAGTTGAGGGGTGTAGAATATGCTATGTGGCTGATTTTGGCAGATTGTAGTCATTTCTTATTTTGCTCGTAGTTGTTGAACCGTAGCTCCGATTTGATCGTGTCCTACATAAAACTTGCTTAGAATCTCGTGTAATTTCATTTTATCTTGCGGGATGTATGTTTTGAAGTGCTTGTGACCGCCGTTGCACACATATTGCATTCATGCCATCATATCTTACGGTGCTTGTATCTTTTGAACCGTAGCTCCGTTGGAGATGTTTTTTATGTGTAGATTGCTTGAAATGACGCGTATAATCACGTGAACCTATTTGTTTGCTGTTTAACTACTAATTAAATGCATTAGTTCAGATCTGGACAGAATTGTAAAGTAACATGTGAGGTCGTCTCGTAGGTGCTATATGTCATTTCCGACCTCATTTAAAATGCCTAGATAGGTAGTTTAATTGCGCTTCACCTCTTGCCATGTTTAATCACATTTAATATTGCCGTGTATCTAATCGGGATAGAACTAAATAGTAACGTGGAGTTTCGTCAATATGCAACTCGTTGCATATTGAACTTCACTTAATGTGTAGTGTTTGAATGTGTGATTGGTCATGCCGTGACTTGCATGTATTCAGCTGTTCATGCATCATTTGTGTTGTGCATCGTGTGGTGAATTCCGTGTGTTGATTTGTGTTCCGATTTGATTCGTCTCGATAGAGCTCCGCACGCGTGCCGGATTGTGAGGACCCGTTCGACTACATCGGTTCGTCTGCTTCTCGGAGGCATTCTTCTTCCAAGCGGGATCTCAGGCAAGATGATCATTTCCCCAGATACCATTACTATCATTGCCATGCCAGTTATTTCGATGCTGTCGATTATGTCTCGTTGCCTACCACCTGTTAAATATTAACCTCTCAACAATGCCATGAAAACCTTCAACCTGTTCAACCTAGCAAACCACTGATTGGCTATGTTACTGCTTGCTTAACCCTGTTGATAGCGTTGCTAGTTGCAGGTGCAGATGCTTCCATGCGAAAACATGGGTTCCTTGTTATATCACCTTATTAATGTTATTTAATATAATGGACCTATATACTTGGTAAAAGGTGGAAGGCTCGGCCTTTCTAGCCTGGTGTTTTGTTCCACCTTTGCCCCCTTAGTTTCCGGCTACCGGTGTTATGTTCCATAAACGAGCGCTCCTAACACGATCGGGGTTGTTATGGGGACCCCCTTGATAATTCGTTTTAGATTAAAGTTGGTCTGGCAAGGCCCAACATTGGTACTACATTTGCCTAATCACCTAATAAAATTGCATAGGGACTCCCCGGGCCCCGAGGATAATTTAATCAACCCCCGGGCCAGTGCTCCTCATGAGTGTTGGTCCAAAACAGAGCAGCTTATTAACGCTACCAGGGGCAACTCGGCGTTTGGCAAGGTAACCATCGCTCATCCGTCGTGTCCTGAGAACGAGGTACGCGACTCCTATCGGGATCGTCGACACGTCGGGCGGCCTTGCTAGATTAGTTTTACCTTTGACGAGATATCTTGTGCATCGGGATTTCGGTGATGCTTTGGGTAATCTCAGAGTTGAGGTTTTCCACTAGGGAATCCAACGAGATCGCGAGCATCGTGATTGAGGATTTCTATGCGGCTTGTGGTAATTTGTGATGGACTAGTTGGAGCACCCCTGCAGGGTTAAATCTTTTCGAAAAGCCGTGCCCGCGGTTATGTGGCAACGTGGAAACTTTGTTTAACACTGGTTCTAGATAACTTGAAGTCAACTTAATTAAAACTTACCAACTGTGTGTGTAACCGTGACTGTCTCTTTCGTGAGTTCCTTCTCCGATCGAGGACACGGTGGGGTTATGTCTGACGTAGGTAGGTGTTCAGGATCATTCTTTGATCATCCGTAGTTCCCGTCCGCTATGCGTAGATCCTCCCCCTCTTATTTTCTCGTACTCGTAAGTTTAGCCACCAAATATATGCTTAGCCGCTGCTGCAACCTCACCACTTAACCATACCTCACCCATTAAGCTTTGCTAGTCTTGATACCTTTGGAAATGAGATTGCTGAGTCCCCTGTGGCTCACAAATTACTACAACACCAGTTGCAGGTACAGGTAAAGGTTACTTTACGCGAGCGCGTTGATTGTACATTTGGAGTTGCTTCTTCTTCTTCTTCTTCATCGATCTAGGATGGGTTCCAGGCCGGCAGCCTGGGATAGCAAGGATGGACGTCGTTCTTATTTTCTCGTTTGTTTTCGTCCGTAGTCGGACCCTGCTCTTACTCTTGATGATTATGTAATGTACTGATGTGACTCTGATGTAGCATGTGGCGAGTGTAAGCCAATTCTTTATATATATCTATTCTTCTCAGTACATGTACTTGTAACGATATCCATTCTTGCGACACGACGAGATGCGCTTCTATCCCTGACGAGGCCCTCGTGCCAAATTGAGGATAGGGTCGCATCTTGGGCGTGACATGTGCTCACTGACAGAACTGTTCTCCTCCATCTTACAGCTAAATAACTTGTCGGAGAAATCATATCTCTCGACACGGGCATGAGCTTGAAAAACTAGCTTCAGCTCTTGGAACATCTCATATGCACTGTGTTGCTCAAAACGCCTTTGGAGCCCCGTTTCTAAACTGTATAACATGCCACACCTAACCAGAGAGTAGTCATCACTCCGCGTTTGCCAGACGTTCAGAATGTCCTGGGCTGCTGCGGGAGCGGGAGGGTCACCTAGCGGTGCATCAAGGACATAAGCCTTTTTAGCTACTTCAAGGATGAGCTTCAAGTTGCGAACCCAGTCCGCATAGTTGCTACCATCATCTTTCAGCTTGTTTTTCTCTAGGAATGCGTTGAAATTGAGGTTGACGTTGGCCATCTACAATATTTATAAAGACAACCTTTTAGACTAAGTTCATGACAATTAAGTTCATTTAATCAAGTTAAGTATGAACTCCCACTTAAATCGACATCCCTCTAGTCATCTAAGTGATACATGATCCATGTTGACTAACCCGTATCCGATCATCACGTGAGACGGACTAGTCACCATGGTGAGCAACTTCATGCTGATCGTATTCAACCATACGAATCATGTTCGACCTTTCGGTATCTTTTATTCGAGGTCATGTCTGTACATGCTAAGCTCGTCGAGTCAACCTAGGTGTTTTGCATGTGTAAATCTGGCTTACACCCGTTGTATGCGAACGTTAGAATCTATCACACCCGATCATCACGTGGTGCTTCAAGACAACGGTCCTTCGCAACGGTGCACACTTAGGGGAATACGTTCTCAAAATTTTAAGAGGGGTCATCTTATTATGCTACCTTCGTTCTAAGAAATAAGATGAAAAACATGATAAACATCACAATGCAATCATATAGTGACATGATATGGCCATTATCATCTTTGCTCTTTCGATCTCCATCTTCAGGCATCGCATGATCATCATTGTCACCGGCGTGACACCATGATCTCCATCATCGTGTCTCCGTGAACTCGTCACGCCAACTACTACTATCACTACTACTATAGCTAACCGTTAGCAATGAAGTAAAAGTAGTAAGCACATGGCGTTGCATCTCATACAATAAATTAAGATAACTCCTATGGCTCCTGCCGGTTGTCATACTCATCGACATGCAAGTCGTGAAACCTATTACAATAACATGATCATCTCATACATCATACATGCAACATCACAACTTTGGCCATATCACACCACATGTCAAACCCTGCAAAAACAAGTTAGATGTCCTCTAATTGTTGTTGCAAGTTTTACGTGGCTGATTTGGGTTTCTAACAAGAATGCTTTCTTACCTACGTGAAAGCCACAACGATAATATGCCAAAGCTATTTACCCTTCATAAGGACCCTTTTCATCAAATCCAAACCGACTAGAGTAGGAGAGACAGACACCCGCTAGCCACCTTTATGCACGGTGTGCATGTCTGTCGGTGGAACCAGTCTCACGTAAGCGTATGTGTAATGTCGGTCCGGGCCGCTTCATCCCACAATACCGCCGGAAAAGAATAAGACTAGTTGCGGCAAGCAATTGACAAATCATCGCCCACAACCTTTTGTGTTCTACTCATGCATAGAATCTACGCATAGAAAGCCTGGCTCGGATGCCACTATTGGGAAACGTCGCATAAATTCAAAACAATTCCTACGCATATTCAGATCTTCCTATGGAGAGACCAGCAACGACAGAAGGGCGAGTGCATATTCATACCTTTGAAGATCGCTAAGTGGAAGTGTTGCTAGAACGCGGTTGATGGAGTCGTACTCGCGGCGATTCAGATTGCGGTGTGATTCCGATCTAGTGCCGAACCACGGCACCTCTGCGTTCAACATACGTGCAGCCAGGTCACGTCTCCCGCACCTTGATCCAGCAAGGAGGAGGGAGAGGTTGGGGAAGATCCCCGGCAGCATGACGGCGTGGTGTCAGTGGAGAGACGAGGTCTCCCGGCAGGGCTTCGCCAAGCACCAGCACAGAGGAGGAGAAAGAAGAGCAGGGCTGCGCCGAGGGAGATGGAAAATTGTGTGCAAAACAGCCCCGAAACCCCCACTATATATATGAGGAGGGGAGGGGGTGCCACCCCTAGGGTTCCCACCCTAGGTGGTGCGGCAGCCCCCCCAGATGGGAGGTGCGGCGGCCACGGCACGGGGGAGGGGTGGCGCACCCCTAGGTGGGCCTTAGGCCCACCAGCGCCTAGGGTTTCCCCCCCTCTCCACCTCCTGCGCCTTGGGCTGAGTGTGGGGGGCACACCAGCCCACCTAGGGGCTGGTTCCCTCCCGCACTTGGCCCATCTAGCCTCCCGGGGTCGTGGCCCCCTTTCGGTGGAACCCCGGGGCCACTCCCGGTGGTCCCGGTGGCCCCGGTACATTACAGCGACGCCCGAAATGTTGGGGAACGTCGCATGGGAAACAAAAATTTTCCTACGCGCACGAAGACCTATCATGGTGAAGTCCCTCTACGAGAGGGGATGAGTGATCTACGTACCCTTGTAGATCGTACAGCAGAAGCGTTAGAGAACGCGGTTGATGTAGTGGAACGTCCTCACGTCCCTCGATCCGCCCCGCAAACAATCCCGCGATCAGTCCCACGATCTAGTACCGGACGGACGGCACCCCCCCGTTCAGCACACGTACAGCTCGACGATGATCTCGGCCTTCTTGATCCAGCAAGAGAGACGGAGAGGTAGAAGAGTTCTCCGGCAGCGTGACAGCGCTCCGGAGGTTGGTGATGACCTTGTCTCAGCAGGGCTCCGCCCGAGCTCCGCAGAAACGCGATCTAGAGGAAAAACCGTGGAGGTATGTGGTCGGGCAGCCGTGAGAAAGTCGTCTCAAATCAGCCCTAATTGCTCCATATATATAGGAGGAGGGAGGGGGGCCTTGCCTTGGGGTCCAAGGACCCCCAAGGAGTCGGCCGAGCCAAGGGGGGGAGGACTCCCCCCCCCAAACCGAGTTGGACTTGGTTTGGTGGGAGGAGTCCCCCTCCCTTCCCACCTCCTTCCCCTTTTTTTCTTTCCTCTTGATTTTTCTTCTCTTGGCGCATTGGTGGGTACTCGTGGGCTGTCCCACCAGCCCACTAAGGGCTGGTGTGACTCCCCCAATGCCTATGGGCTTCCCCGGGGTGAGTTGCCCCCCCTCCCCCGGTGAACTCCCGGAACCCATTCGTCATTCCCGGTACATTCCCGGTAACTCCGAAAACCTTCCGGTAATCAAATGAGGTCATCCTATATATCAATCTTCGTTTCCGGACCATTCCGGAAACCCTCGTGACGTCCGTGATCTCATCCGGGACTCCGAACAACATTCGGTAACCAACCATATAACTCAAAATACGCATAAAACAACGTCGAACCTTAAGTGTGCAGACCCTGCGGGTTCGAGAACTATGTAGACATGACCCAAGAGACTCCTCGGTCAATATACAATAGCGGGACCTGGATGCCCATATTGGATCCTACATATTCTACGAAGATCTTATCGTTTGAACCTCAGTGCCAAGGATTCGTATAATCCCGTATGTCATTCCCTTTGTCCTTCGGTATGTCACTTGCCCGAGATTCGATCGTCAGTATCCGCATATCTATTTCAATCTCGTTTACCGGCAAGTCTCTTTACTCGTTCCGTAATACAAGATCCCGCAACTTACACTAAGTTACATTGCTTGCAAGGCTTGCGTGTGATGTTGTATTACCGAGTGGGCCCCGAGATACCTCTCCGTCATACGGAGTGACAAATCCCAGTCTTGATCCATACTAACTCAACTAACACCTTCGGTGATACCTGTAGAGCATCTTCATAGTCACCCAGTTACGTTGCGACGTTTGATACACACAAAGCATTCCTCCGGTGTCAGTGAGTTATATGATCTCATGGTCATAGGAATAAATACTTGACACGCAGAAAACAGTAGCAACAAAATGACACGATCAACATGCTACGTCTATTAGTTTGGGTCTAGTCCATCACGTGATTCTCCCAATGACGTGATCCAGTTATCAAGCAACAACACCTTGTTCATAATCAGAAGACACTGACTATCATTGATCAACTGGCTAGCCAACTAGAGACATGCTAGGGACGGTGTTTTGTCTATGTATCCACACATGTAAATGAGTCTTCATTCAATACAATTATAGCATGGATAATAAACTATTATCTTGATACAGGAATTATAATAATAACTATACTTTTATTATTGCCTCTAGGGCATAATTCCAACAGTCTCCCACTTGCACTAGAGTCAATAATCTAGCCCTCACATCACCATGTGAATTACATTGTAATAAATCTAACACCCATACAGTTCTGGTGTCGATCATGTTTTGGCCGTGGAAGAGGTTTAGTCAGCGGGTCTGCTACATTCAGATCCGTGTGCACCTTGCATATATTTACGTCCTCCTCCTCGACGTAGTCGCGGATGAGGTTGAAGCGTCGTTTGATGTGTCTGGTCTTCTTGTGAAACCTTGGTTCCTTTGCTAAGGCAATGGCACCAGTGTTGTCACAGAACAAGGTTATTGGATCCAGTGCACTTGGCACCACTCCAAGATCCGTCATGAACTGCTTCATCCAGACACCCTCCTTAGCCGCCTCCGAGGCAGCCATGTACTCTGCTTCACATGTAGAATCTGCTACGACGCTTTGCTTGGAACTGCACCAGCTTACCGCACCCCCATTAAGAATAAATACGTATCCGTTCTGCGACTTAGAGTCGTCCGGATCTGTGTCAAAGCTTGCATCGACGTAACCTTTTACGACGAGCTCTTCGTCACCTCCATACACGAGAAACATCTCCTTAGTCCTTTTCAGGTACTTCAGGATATTCTTGACCGCTGTCCAGTGATCCACTCCTGGATTACTCTGGAACCTACCTGCCATACTTATGGCCAGGCTAACATCCGGTCTAGTGCACAGCATTGCATACATGATAGAACCTATGGCTGAAGCATAGGGGACGGAGCGCATATGCTCTCTATCTTCATCAGTTGCTGGGCACTGAGTCTTACTCAATCTCGTACCTTGTAAAACTGGCAAGAACCCTTTCTTGGACTGTTCCATTTTGAACCTCTTCAAAACTTTATCAAGGTATGTGCTTTGTGAAAGTCCTATCAGGCATTTTGATCTATCCCTATAGATCTTAATGCCTAGAATGTAAGCAGCTTCTCCTAGGTTTTTCATAGAGAAACTTTTATTCAAGTAACCTTTTATGCTCTCCAATAGCTCTACGTTGTTTCCAATCAGTAATATGTCATCCACATATAATATTAGAAACGCCACAGAGCTCCCACTCACTTTCTTGTAAATACAAGATTCTCCAACCACTTGTATAAACCCAAATGCTTTGATCACCTCATCAAAGCGTTTGTTCCAACTCCGAGATGCTTGCACCAGTCCATAAATGGATCGCTGGAGCTTGCACACCTTGTCAGCATTTTTAGGATCGACAAAACCTTCGGGTTGCATCATATACAACACTTCCTTAAGGAAACCGTTAAGGAACGCCGTTTTGACATCCATGTGCCAGATTTCATAATCGAAAAATGTAGCTATTGCTAACATGATTCTGACGGACTTAAGCATCGCTACGGGTGAGAAAGTCTCATCGTAGTCAACTCCTGGAACTTGTGAAAAACCCTTTGCCACAAGTCGAGCTTTATAAACGGTCACATTACCGTCAGCGTCCGTTTTCTTCTTAAAGATCAATTTGTTCTGAATAGCCTTGCGGCCCTCAGGCAGTATCTCCAAAGTCCACACTTTGTTCTCATACATGGATCCTATCTCGGATTTCATGGCTTCTAGCCATTTGTTGGAATCTGGGCCCACCATTGCTTCTTCATAATTCGCAGGTTCATTGTTGTCTAACAACATGATTGATAAGACGGGATTACCGTACCACTCTGGAGCAGCGCGTGATCTCGTCGACCTGCGTGGTTCAACAGAAACTTGAACTGGAGTTTCATGATCATCATCATTAACTTCCTCCTCAACCGGCGTCGCAATGACAGAGGTTTCCCCTTGCCCTGCGCCACCATCCAGAGGGATGAGAGGTTCGACAACCTCGTCAAGTTCTATCTTCCTCCCACTCAATTCTCTCGAGAGAAACTCCTTCTCGAGAAAAGCTCCGTTTTTAGCAACAAACACTTTGCCCTCGGATTTGAGATAGAAGGTGTACCCAACTGTCTCTTTTGGGTAACCTATGACGACGCACCTTTCCGCTTTGGGTTCCAGCTTTTCAGGCTGAAGCTTTTTGACATAAGCATCACATCCCCAAACTTTAAGAAACGACAACTTTGGCCTTTTGCCATACCACAGTTCGTATGGTGTCGTCTCAACGGATTTTGATGGTGCCCTATTTAAAGTGAATGCAGCTGTTTCTAATGCATAACCCCAAAATGATAACGGCAAATCAGTAAGAGACATCATAGATCGCACCATCTCTAACAAAGTACGATTACGACGTTCGGACACACCATTACGCTGTGGTGTTCCAGGCGGTGTTAACTGCGAAACAATTCCACATTGTCTTAAGTGAGCACCAAACTCGAAACTCAGATATTCACCCCCATGATCAGACCGTAGGAACTTGATCTTCTTATTACGATGATTTTCCACTTCACTCTGAAATTGCTTGAACTTTTCAAATGTTTCAGACTTGTGCTTCATCAAGTAGACATAACCATATCTACTTAAATCGTTAGTGAAGGTGAGAAAATAACGATATCCGCCGCGTGCCTCTATGCTCATTGGACCACACACATCTGTATGTATGATTTCCAACAAGTCACTTGCACGCTCCATTGTTCCGGAGAACGGAGTCTTAGTCATCTTGCCCATGAGGCATGGTTCGCACGTGTCAAGTGACTCAAAGTCAAGTGACTCCAAAAGTCCATCAGCATGGAGTTTCTGCATGCGCTTTACACCAATATGACCCAAACGGCAGTGCCACAAAAATATGGTGCTATCATTGTTTACTCTAACTCTTTTGGTCTCGATGTTATGTATATGCGTATCGCTATCAAGATTCAATGTGAACAATCCTCTCACATTCGGTGCATGACCATAAAAGATGTTACTCATAGAAATTGAACAACCATTATTCTCAGACTTAAAAGAGTAACTGTCTCGCAATAAACAAGATCCAGATATAATGTTCATGCTCAACGCAGGCACTAAATAACAATGATTTAAGTTCATCACTAATCCCGATGGTAGCTGAAGTGACACTGTGCCGACGGCGATTGCATCAACCTTGGAACCGTTTCCTACGCGCATCGTCACTTCGTCTTTCGCCAGCCTTCGTCTATTCCGCAGTTCCTGCTTCGAGTTGCAAATGTGAGCAACAGAACCGGTATCAAATACCCAGGCACTACTACGAGAGCCGGTTAAGTACACATCAATAACATGTATATCAAATATACCTGATTTTTCTTTGCCCGCCTTCTTATCCGCCAGATACTTGGGGCAATTGCGCTTCCAGTGACCCATACCCTTGCAATAGAAGCACTCTGTTTCAGGCTTAGGTCCAGCCTTGGGTTTCTTCGGCGGATTGGCAACAGGCTTGCCGCTCTTCTTCGAATTTCCCTTCTTGCCTTTGCCGTTTCTCTTGAAACTAGTGGTCTTGCTCACCATCAACACTTGATGCTCTTTACGGAGTTCAAACTCTGTGACTTTCAGCATCGCAAACAACTCGCCGGGAGACTTGTTCATCCCTTGCATGTTGTAGTTCAACACAAAGCCTTTATAGCTTGGCGGCAGTGATTGAAGGATTCTGTCAGTGATAGCTTCTTGCGGGAGTTCAATCCCCAGTTCAGCTAGACGGTTTGAGTACCCAGACATTTTGAGCACATGTTCACTGACAGACGAGTTTTCCTCCATCTTGCAAGCATAGAATTTATCGGAGGTCTCATACCTCTCGATCCGGGCGTTCTTCTGAAAGATAAACTCCAACTCCTGGAACATCTCAAATGCTCCATGACACTCAAAGCGACGTTGAAGTCCCGGTTCTAAACCATACAAGACTGCACATTGAACTATTGAGTAGTCCTCCTTACGTGCTAACCAAGCGTTCTTAACATCCTGATCAGCCGTAGCGGGTGGTTCATCTCCTAGCGCAGCATTAAGGACATAATCCTTCTTCCCAGCTTGTAAGATTAGCTTAAGATTACGAGCCCAGTCTACAAAGTTGCTTCCATCATCTTTCAACTTAGCTTTCTCTAGGAACGTATTAAAATTCAGGATGACTATCGCGTGAGCCATGATCTACAACACAAATATATACCAAGTGGACTTAGACTATGTTCAAGATAATTAGAGTTCAACTTAATCAAATTATATGCTAAACTCCCACTCAAAAAGTACATCTCTCTAGTCATTTGAGTGGTTCATGATCCACTTACACTATCCCAAGTCCGATCATCACGTGAGTTGAGTATAGTTTCAGTGGTAAGCATCCCTATGCTAATCATATCAACTATATGATTCACGATCGACCTTTCGGTCTCATGTGTTCCGAGGCCATGTCTGCACATCCTAGGCTCGTCAAGCTTAACCCGAGTGTTCCGCGTGCGCAACTGTTTTGCACCCGTTGTATGTGAACGTTGAGTCTATCACACCCGATCATCACGTGGTGTCTCGAAACGACGAACTGTAGCAACGGTGCACAGTCGGGGAGAACACAATTTCGTCTTGAAATTTTAGTGAGAGATCACCTCATAATGCTACCGTCGTTCTAAGCAAAATAAGGTGCATAAAAGGATTAACATCACATGCAATTCATAAGTGACATGATATGGCCATCATCACGTGCTTCTTGATCTCCATCACCAAAGCACCGGCACGATCTACTTGTCACCGGCGCCACACCATGATCATCCATCAACGTGTTGCCATCGGGGTTGTCGTGCTACTTATGCTATTACTACTAAAGCTACATCCTAGCAAAATAGTAAACGCATCTGCAAGCACAAACGTTAGTATAAAGACAACCCTATGGCTCCTGCCGGTTGCCGTACCATCGACGTGCAAGTCGATATTTCTATTACAACATGATCATCTCATACATCCAATATATCACATCACATCGTTGGCCATATCACATCACAATCATACCCTGCAAAAACAAGTTAGACGTCCTCTAATTTTGTTGTTGCATGTTTTACGTGGTGACCAAGGGTGTCTAGTAGGATCGCATCTTACTTACGCAAACACCACAACGGAGATATATGAGTTGCTATTTAACCTCATCCAAGGACCTCCTCGGTCAAATCCGACTCAACTAAAGTTGGAGAAACCGTCACTTGCCAGTCATCTTTGAGCAAAGGGGGTTACTCGTAACGATGAAACCAGTCTCTCGTAAGCATACGAGTAATGTCGGTCCAAGCCGCTTCAATCCAACAATACCGCGGAATCAAGAAAAGACTAAGGAGGGCAGCAAAACGCACATCACCGCCCACAAAAACTTTTGTGTTCTACTCGAGAAGACATCTACGCATGAACCTAGCTCATGATGCCACTGTTGGGGAACGTCGCATGGGAAACAAAAAATTTCCTACGCGCACGAAGACCTATCATGGTGAAGTCCATCTACGAGAGGGGATGAGTGATCTACGTACCCTTGTAGATCGTACAGCAGAAGCGTTAGAGAACGCGGTTGATGTAGTGGAACGTCCTCACGTCCCTCGATCCGCCCCGCGAACAATCCCGCGATCAGTCCCACGATCTAGTACCGAACGGACGGCACCCCCGCGTTCAGCACACGTACAGCTCGACGATGATCTCGGCCTTCTTGATCCAGCAAGAGAGACGGAGAGGTAGAAGAGTTCTCCGGCAGCGTGACGGCGCTCCGGAGGTTGGTGATGACCTTGTCTCAGCAGGGCTCCGCCCGAGCTCCGCAGAAACGCGATCTAGAGGAAAAACCGTGGAGGTATGTGGTCGGGCAGCCGTGAGAAAGTCGTCTCAAATCAGCCCTAATTGCTCCATATATATAGGAGGAGGGAGGGGGGCCTTTCCTTGGGGTCCAAGGACCCCCAAGGAGTCGGCCGAGCCAAGGGGGGGAGGACTCCCCCCCCCAAACCAAGTTGGACTTGGTTTGGTGGGAGGAGTCCCCCTCCCTTCCCACCTCCTTCCCCTTTTTTTCTTTCCTCTTGATTTTTCTTCTCTTGGCGCATTGGTGGGTACTCGTGGGCTGTCCCACCAGCCCACTAAGGGCTGGTGTGACTCCCCCAATGCCTATGGGCTTCCCCGGGGTGGGTTGCCCCCCCCCCCCCCCCCCCGGTGAACTCCCGGAACCCATTCGTCATTCCCGGTAACTCCGAAAACGTTCCGGTAATCAAATGAGGTCATCCTATATATCAATCTTCGTTTCCGGACCATTCCGGAAACCCTCGTGATGTCCGTGATCTCATCCGGGACTCCGAACAACATTCGGTAACCAACCATATAGCTCAAAATACGCATAAAACAACGTCGAACCTTAAGTGTGCAGACCCTGCGGGTTCGAGAACTATGTAGACATGACCCAAGAGACTCCTCGGTCAATATCCAATAGCGGGACCTGGATGCCCATATTGGATCCTACATATTCTACGAAGATCTTATCGTTTGAACCTCAGTGCCAAGGATTCGTATAATCCCGTATGTCATTCCCTTTGTCCTTCGGTATGTTACTTGCCCGAGATTCGATCGTTAGTATCCGCATACCTATTTCAATCTCGTTTACCGGCAAGTCTCTTTACTCGTTCCGTAATACAAGATCCCGCAACTTACACTAAGTTACATTGCTTGCAAGGCTTGTGTGTGATGTTGTATTACCGAGTGGGCCCCGAGATACCTCTCCGTCATACGGAGTGACAAATCCCAGTCTTGATCCATACTAACTCAACTAACACCTTCGGTGATACCTGTAGAGCATCTTCATAGTCACCCAGTTACGTTGCGACGTTTGATACACACAAAGCATTCCTCCGGTGTCAGTGAGTTATATGATCTCATGGTCATAGGAATAAATACTTGACACGCAGAAAACAGTAGCAACAAAATGACATGATCAACATGCTACGTCTATTAGTTTGGGTCTAGTCCATCACGTTATTCTCCCAATGACGTGATCCAGTTATCAAGCAACAACACCTTGTTCATAATCAGAAGACACTGACTATCATTGATCAACTGGCTAGCCAACTAGAGGCATGCTAGGGACGGTGTTTTGTCTATGTATCCACACATGTAAATGAGTCTTCATTCAATACAATTATAGCATGGATAATAAACTATTATCTTGATACAGGAATTATAATAATAACTATACTTTTATTATTGCCTCTAGGGCATAATTCCAACACGAAACACTTCCGGTGTCCGAAACCATCCGTCCTATATATCAATCTTTACCTCCGGACCATTCCGGAGCTCCTCATGACGTCCGGGATCTCATTCGGGACTCCGAACAACTTTCGATAACCTCGTATAACAATTCCCTATAACCCTAGCATCATCGAACCTTAAGTGTGTAGACCCTACGGGTTCGGGAGACAGGCAGACATGAGCGAGACACCTCTCCGACCAATAACCATCAGCGGGGTCTGGATACCCATGGTGGCTCCCACTTGCTCCACGATGATCTCATCGGATGAACCACGATGTCAAGGATTCAATCAATCCCGTATACAATTCCCTTTGTCTGTCGGTATAGAACTTGCCCGAGATTCGATCGTCGGTATACCTATACCTTGTTCAATCTCGTTACCGGTAAGTCTCTTCACTCGTTCGTAGCACGTCATCGTGTGACTAACTCCTTAGTCACATTGAGCTCATGATGATGTTCTATCGAGTGGGCCCAGAGGTACCTCTCCGTCACACGGAGTGGCAAATCCCGATCTTGATCCGTACCAACCCAACAGACACTTTCGGAGGTACCCGTAGTGCACCTTTATAGTCACCCAGTTACGTTGTGACGTTTGATACACCCAAAGCACTCCTACGGTATCTGGGAGTTGCACAATCTCACGGTCGAAGGAAAAGACACTTGACATTAGAAAAGCTTTAGCAAACGAACAATACAATCTAGTGTTATGCTTAGGATTGGGTCTTGTCCATCACATCATTCTCCCAATGATGTGATCCCGTTATCAATGACATCTAATGCCCATGATCAGGAAACCATGATCATCTATTGACTAACGAGCTAGCCAACTAGAGGCTTGCTAGGGACACATTGTGATCTATTTATTCACACATGTATTACTGTTTCCTGTTAATACAATTATAACATGAACAATAGACGATTATCATGAACAAGGAAATATCATAATAACCATTTTATTATTGCCTCTAGGGTATATTTCCAATAGTATCAATGTGCGTCACATCAAGAGGGCACACGATCTTCTTGTCCTCATCGACACTGGTAGGACACAGGTTCCCCATGGGAAGAACCCTCTTTATATACTTGAGAAGCTCATCAAGGTTTTTGTCGGTCCATTTGTTTTTAGCCTTCGTATTTACAAGTTTGAGCGTGAAACTCAAGCGGGTCACCTACGGATCGCAACCATCATACAGTGGCGTCTTCGAGTCTACCTCCAGTTTCTCCAGCTTGTCCTTCTCGCTAGAAGCAGTTGTGTCGTTAGTCGTCTTCTTGAAAAGAAGGTCTTGAATATGAGGTCCCGCACGATTGAACTTAGTATCGACGAAGGCTGCAACGTGTTTGCGTCTTCTCGGACATGTACGGCCTCTTCTCTGCCGCCAAGTCCTACCTCTTCTATGCCACCATGTTCAACCACTTCTCCATCGTCATGTCCAGCCTCTTATCCGCCGCCATGTCCGGCCTCATCATCTTCACTTATCCACCAAGCATAACTATCCATGAAACCAGTCATGAGCAGGTGCGCCTTCAAACGACTTTCCATAAAGGGGTCGAGTAGACTCCTCCTTTGAATCTTCCACACGAACATAAAATCTCCTCCCAGTTATTTCATACATGTTGTGCACCGCGGATCGCAACCATCTTTCCACCATCGTTCCACTGACCTTCATGATCGTATGCGCTATATAAATAAGAAAAAGGAGTATAAAAATGCATGCATGCATCAAAGTCATAAAAAATCCGGCATGACCTTCCCTAAAAATAAGACATATAGAGTTTGCCCGAAATTTGTCAAAACAGAAATAAATCGACATTTTAGCAAAACATAGGCAACTCTCATGTCGCACGCACAAAAATAGGACATATAGAGTTTGTCACACGCACAATTTCCATCATATCACTGATTCGGTCATATCGCGCACACACACATATTTCCATTCATGCAAAGCACAATTTTTTACTCACTTATCAAGAGAGAGGAGAGGAGAGAGCACAGTGATGAGCTCGGTGTCAAAAGTGGACAAGGATGTTTAATTACTTCATTAAATGAATATATCTAGTTGGGGAGGTGGATAGGTTACTTCATTAGATGGGTAGATGTAGCTAGTTGGGGAAGAAGATGGCTCTAACTAGTGGAGGAAGGAGAGAAAATGAGGAAGTGAGATAGAGGTGCATTAATGGAGATGGTGTGGGGGCATTAAAAGAGAAAGGGTTGGATTAGAAGAGAGGTAGGAAAAGGAAGAGAGCACAAAACTAAGCTAGTAGTAATGGGAGAGAAGCAAGTGAGGGAGAGGGGAGGGGATTGGAAAAGGTGGTAGCTGCGCCTTAGCAGCAACGCGGTTCTAGGAGACGCGATACTACAAAGTGCAGTAGCAGTAGCGCGTGTGCGAAAGTCACACCGCTGTTAAGTGGGGTCCACTAGGTGGCACACTGCAACCGTAGTTACGATGGTGCGTCTGCACCCCGTACTACTGCTATCTCTTTAGGAGTAGTTTGTGTTCCGAATGTCACGCTGCTACTATACATAGTCTGGTGGGTTTTTGTGGGGACCATGTAGCAGCAACGTGGTTCGTCCTTCCCGCACTACTGCTAAAGAGATAGCGGTAGCGTGGGATTTCTATATGCGCTACTGTGAAGTAGGAGTGACACGCACTACTGTTTAGCCTCCACCTATAAGGTTTTCTCTAGTAGTGTGCACTTGCTCATATGTACCAAATGTGATAATTAGATTAGCATCTTGTTAGGTGGAATTTTACCCCCGCTATTCAGTCATACCATCAAAATTTTGATGAATGGTAGTTTCAAGATTTAGATAATTCTTGAGAGATATTACACTCCATCTCTTCCAAAATGTTGTATTAGCATGTTCCCGACTGTAGCCACTACGCCAAAGCCCTCCTCCATGTCGTTGCCAAAGGTTCCCCTCCTCTCCATCGTCCGACAGCCTTGGCGACGACAAGAGGAGTGCGGGAACCGTCCATTTTTCATTTCTCTTTTCATTTGGTTTTGTTTCCCTTATGACGGTGATGAGGTGATGGTGGCAATGGTGTGTTGGAGTAAGGGCTCTTTGGCCTCTCCCTGTATCACCAACATCCAAGCCAACGCCGACAAAGAGCATGTAAGAGTTTGTGTCGCCAGATGTGTTACCTCTATGTGGGTCCTGATAGTAGGTGTGTCTATCAAGGAGAACAAGGTTGGCTACTGTTGTGTAGACTTCAACATCTTATTTTATTTCCTTTTATGCGGTATGGTCTAGTTTCTAGTACTCTCTGAACTAATGGTGGTGGATTGCAAGCCCATGTTGCGTGGGGTGATGCTCCAATTGGTGTTTCTTCAATGATTTCTAGATCGCATTTTAGTTTTTAAGGAAGAGTGGCTATTGCGGTATTTAAATCCTAGCATGTCAAGGGTGCTTGGAGGAGTCCATTTACTTCACCACTGGTACAATGCAATTTATAATCTTTAGCGGATGGTGTACAATCACATGAAAAAAAGGCTAGTATATTTTCCTATGTAATTTTATTTTTACTCATCTTCCCGCGTCTAGTTGTCTTTCTGTTGCACTCACAAATGTTTTACTAGAAGATTATCAGATCTATAGTGCCCTTTGGGAACTTGTTCACAAAATAAATACAAAGTTGCATTCTTAAAAAAAATTCAAACATTCACATTCCTCCTTCCATCACCTTGCCCCAATCACCTAGACACGAACTTTTTGCCGTAAATAGTTTGTTTCCCAGAGATTTGAATTTAACCATACACGTAAGATCCCATGTTGTTTGCATGTTCTTGAAGTCGTTATACTCTTTATCCATATGAAGCCTAGCAATTGCTAGCTATCGGGTCGAATCCGTGGGCAGTTGTCCCTCGTTCCCAAAGACCACGACATCGAGGTCTTCTTTTAAATCTAGTATTTCCATCATTTCAGACCATGTTTGAATTATTGTTTCTCCAGCAAATACACTTGTATAGGAAATACATTTGTTGGAGCTCGTTGATGAAGTCGGAGTCGCTCGTTCGAGGCAACTGGTGATGACGATGACGCTTGCGACTCCGCGGTGATGTCTTTCTTCTTTACAGCTTCGGGTCCCATTGTCGATGGCCAGGTTGACCGATGTTGCCCCTGTCATATGGGCTATGTGTTGTATCGGTTTAGTCCGGTTTTTTACCAATTAACCACACAATTATTTTCTTCTTAATTAATAAAAATAACAAATCTTTTACCTCATTTAAAAAAAATGCCGACCTCCATCGGTCGTTTGCTTTTTAGCCCGGATGGATACATCAGCGAAAAGCCAGCACACAAGAGTGGGATCGGGTGGGGGTCTTTTTTTTCTTGGTAATATGTGTCTCACTCATATCATAAAAATCAAAGTGCAAGTAACATAAAGACCGACGTGTCAAAACTGGAAAGATAGAAGAACATCTCTGAGTTTGACACCAATGTTCGTCACCTACCTCCGGCACCACCACAGCAGCCATCGAATAAAAGAATGACGCATGACCTTCTCACCGAGCTCGACGCATCTCCATCGCTGATATGCAGCTTTGCGGACCTCCAAGATGGCTCACCAAAAGTGAAGCCCTTGTCATTGAACGAATGAGACCGGACAACACCCCTCACACGCCATCGAACTCCAGATCTAGCACCCCACCACGACTAAGACGTCGAAGTAGTAAACCATACCTGCCATCCACGAACCACGAACCCAGCACATGTTCCGTCTTTCAGATGTCGTCGATGCAGACCACAATCTGCATCTGCTCCTGGACTGCCTCTCAAGCTCCGCGCCGACGCTGGAGCAAACGCCGTCACAACGGCGGATACCGAGGACACATGTCCATCACGAGGATGTCGCCACCGCCACGCCAACCTTGCTTGAACAGACTGGTTTCCAAATCCTTCCTGAACTATAGGACCGATGGCCTCACGAGGGAAGGATCCGAATAATCATTATTCAGCGTCGTCATTACCGTTGTCGAAGCCAAAACGATCAACAACCTAAAAACCTAGACTACAAAAACTAAAAATAATCCACACGCTTGGATCCGACGATCGTCCTCACCATCGACGACCGAGATCGCCGGCAGAGGCGAGTCGTCGAAGGACAACGTTGGAAGATTGTCCTCTCGTGACGGCGGCTAGGGTTCCAGCCGCGAGGGAAGAGAGGAAAACGTGTGGCGGGGGGAAGGGGGTCTCGACGTAGCTAGGTGCGACGCAATGGGGGAAACCTCAAGGCAGTACGTATTATTATATATATTTTTTTGAATGTTGACAGGAGAGCTGCCAAATTCGTTGATCAGAAAAGGTATTACAAGTAACACCCTTAGAAGAGGAATGCACCGCATAAAGCGAGTACCAAAAAAAAGAATAAAAAAGGATGCTCAGTACGTATTATTATAACATACATGTAACATGGTTAAACATAGTACTCCCTTCGTTCCTAAATATAAGTCTTTTTAGATATTTCACTAGAGGGCTACATACGAAATAAAATGAATGAATATACTCTAAAGTATGTCTATATGCATCCGTATGTAGCGAATATTGCTTTTGGCTCCCGAGCTCACTGGAGGCCTTTAAATTCAAACTTCAAATTCAGTGAAAATTTGTATTTTAATGTTTTAAAAAATTCTGAAAAAAATACATAGATAAATGAAGGTATAATACACAAGTGTGTAAATTTTCAGAACAAAATACGTTAAAATGAGGGCTGTGCAAAAAAGACAAATCTGAGGTTGTTTAACACATGTTACTATTCACCATTTCAGACCATGAATTTGTCTTTTTTGTACAGATCACGTTTTAAAATATTTTGATCTAAAATTTTACACACATGTCGGTTACATCCTCACATACATGTATATTTTTTTCAGAATTTTTTGAACCATAAAATTTTGAATTTGAATTTTTCAAAAATAAAGGCCTCCATGGTTCCCGGGAGCCAAAACGTCATTCTCCGTATGTAGTCCTTTTAGTGAAACCTCTTAAAAGACTTATATTTAGGAACGGAGGGAGTACATTTTCTAGAGTAAAAAAAATCAACAGCTTGGTAAATTTCCGGGAATCTAGTTTCGATTTACTACGTCAGATGCGTCCCTCAGGTATGAGTGCAGACAAGCTCCAGATAACGTACACGCTAGCAGGCATGAACGTATGCCTGTAGAGGCATATAGCTCAATAAACCGTGGGCCCAAGCGACAGGTGGGGCCATTCGACCAGGGGCTGGTTTAACGAATTATTCCTCGGTACTGTTATCGTGGCGCGTACGGGCAAGCAAAGCAAAGCTGCCTAGCGCGCGCGAGAGAGAGAGAGAGAAAAGAAAGAAGGTTTCGCAGATGCGTGCTGGTTTAACGGACCTGAGGAAAAATGATTAAAGTATTTTCCGAAACCGAGTACCATGCCTGAAATGGGAAGACAAGGCTCACTGACGGTCACGTGGCGCCGTACCGTCCGGGGGCGAGGCGGGCCCGGCCGGTGAGACGCCGCTGTCAGGCTGGCAGGTTTTTTGTTTTTCCTTTCCTATCTACCACGTGAACATCGCTGGCGTATTGTACCACGGGTGTTCGCCTCGAGGAGATCTCGATTTGCCAGTCATGATTCCGTAATAAATGCTCAACTGCTACTCCTCCTACTACTACAGGATAGCATCAACTTAGAGCAATTAGTGCTAAATAAACATCGAGTACTAGTAGTACTACGCAGTTTGTTCTTGGTGAGTGAAACAGGAGTACGCGCCAATACTTTTGAAGAGCATGCAGGGCGAAATGCACTCAAAGTCAAAAAAAAATATATTTATAAATGTGACTTTCAAGGAGATCACAAAGCACGCACGCAACTTCACGGCAGCCTCACCCGTTTGAACGGAAAACATTAAAAAAAATTGTGGTCCCACTTGTACGTGCTCGTTAATAAAATCCGGCACGCCATGCCGGTATCATTGAGGAGGGCGAGCGACAGGTGGACGCATATGGACATGTTTGGCTTGGGGCGAAGCGGTGCAACACATGGCCATGGCCATCGCTCCGTACCGGCGGCTGCTGTCACGCTGGAATCTGTGGATATGTCTCAGGGTGCGCGCGGGACAATGAAGGGTGCTGGACGACGCGGGCGCAACCACACGCGTACGCGATGGCGCAACCGCAGTTGGATCCATCGTACGCCCCGGATGCGCCACGCCGCAACGACCCGTCCGCCTCAGTGCGGCTGGCTGTACTGTGCACGCAAGGGAAGGGTTCACATGCCACACGCGGGCGGTATGTCCATGTCTAGCCAAAATGATTGGAGTTAAATCTCTTGCGGACTCTATCTCGCAGAAAAAAAAAATCTCTTCGGGACTCTATCTTGCACAAGATTTTTTTTAGAAAGTCATCTTATGCTCCTGAGCTCATTTAAGCTTGGATAAACAGTAAAATAAAAAATGGAAAATCATTTAAATAATTATGATTTTTTTAGTGCAAACATTGTCAAAAGTTTTTCATGTCCAAAAACTTTCATCTTGAAAGGACATTCATAAAGGTCGTGCCAAAAAAAAGTCAGCACTCCAAATGCTTTCGAAAATAACACATCTCGAGCATCAATTCTGTTTTTTGCCACGATTTCCAGGAATGTGATTTCAATATGAAATTTTGGAAGCATGTAAAACTTTTGTCAATGTTTCCATCAATATTTTTTGAAAGTTTACTGTTCATCAAGCTCAAATGAGCTCTAGCTCAAAAACTCAACTCCCATTTTAGTTAAGATTCAAGCACCGTATGATGTGGGTATGTTCTCGATATGGTGTGCTATACAGATTCGTATGAACTAGAAGGATAGTGTACGCTTTGTCGCGCCGATTATATTCTTGGTGTTGTACATATTTTATGTTTTTTAAAGCAGTGGAAAATATTTACATATTAGTAGGTTTGGCGTGTGGGGATACAAGGGAATGCATGTTTTAATCACATATGCTACTCCTATGAATGACTTCACAAAATCATGCTTACAGATGGATGTGTTAATTTATGATTAAAGATTAAGAAAAAAGTGGGTCAACATTGCAAATCATAGAAGTGATTTATGGGAAAATGTTTGGTATGGCTAATCCATAGCAAATCGTTCGTGAGTTTATTATCATTTTTCTTTTTTTATTGTGGTGTTTGCAGCGTCGGACCGGCAAAGTTCGGGGCCCTATGCGGAACGAAAAAATGGGGCCCTATCTCACAAAAATCTGAACTAACGAGCAATTATAATGTATATATATTTCATAGAAAAAATTATAATGTATATAATATAATATCTTACAGAAAAATTGGACATATAAAAAGTCATACCTATGCAACTCCCGATTGCCATTTATTTGAACATCCTCATTCTTGGAGTATTCTTTGAAATAAAATCTTCAATGATATCCTCGTAATTAATCTTCTCCAAGACTTCACTCTCAAGTGCTATTATGATCAAATTATTGAGTCTTTGTTGTGTCATAGTAGTACGCATATAGGATTTCAATAGTTTCAATTTAGAAAAACTTCTTTCTGCCGATGCAACTGTCACAGGAATGGTCAACAGAACTCTATATGCAATACTTGCATTGGGAAAACAATCATGCCGCTTTAAAAAAATCAGAATTTCAACAGGTCCGATATTTTCTTTTGGCATGAAATTTTGAAGAAACTCCAACTCAACAAATAGTTCATTGGCATCAATATCAGATTGTTTATCCTTCATAAGGGAAACCTCAAGATTAACATAAGAAGATTTTAAACTATCCTTATCCAATGAACGCAATATTTCAGAGGTAAATAAAAAATTAAATATTTTCTGGTAACCTTTATATTGCTCAAATCTCCTTGTGAGTGAGCAAATTGCTTGATCAACAACACGTATGAAATAGTTGACTCTAAATGATTCCTCTGCGGACTATGTGGCAATATTTGTGTCGTGTGGGTTCTCATCAAACTGTTTCTTTCTTTTAATTTCTCTTCCTTTACGAAATGTTGCATCAATATTCATCTCAGGTGCAATTTCTTTGGCTATCTCCAATGCTTCTAAGAAACCAGTTTCTCTATACCCCTGAAAGAAAGAAATAAGCCCTTTCACTTTCTCAATTGCAACATCAATAAGCATATACTTTGTTTGCAAGTTCTTGCTTACTAAATTAATAACACACAACACCTCATACCAAATGAGTATTGCCACGATAAATTCATATTGTCTAAGTTCATTGTTTGCCAAACCTAGAGCCTCACTGCTTGCCTTTGGATCACTAACAGTTTCAGATACCTGAAATTAAAAGAAAATTCATAAATGTTATGGCTGGATCTAGTCAAAGCCTGAATGAATTACATCATTATCAATATGAACATATTGGTTACCTGAAGTAGAGCCTCCCGAATGTGTGAACATTGAAATCTAATTGATTTAACACTTTCAACACGACTCTCCCAACGCGTAGCTGACAAAGACTTGAGAGCCAATCCTCATATGTTTTCTTTCAAAATATGCCATTTCTTAGTAGAATTTGCAAAAAATGTATAGATGCGTTGGATGATCCCAAAAAAGTCTTTTGCTCTACCACAAGTCTTGGCCATATCACAAAGTGTTAAATTAAGGCTATGACAACCACAAGCAGAATAAAAAGATCTAAGATTTACATCCAAAAGTTTTCTTTGCACCCCTTGATGCGTTCCTTTCATATTTGATCCATTATCATAACCTTATCCTCGCACATCATTTACATCAAGATCAAGAAGTTTTAGCTCATTCTGTAGCACCACCGGAGCACCGTCACACTTCCGGAGAACTCGTCTACTTCTCCGTCTTGCTTGCTGGATCAAGAAGACCGAGGTCATCGTCGAGCTGTTCGTGTGCTGAACACGGAGCTGCCGTCCGTTCGGCACTAGATCGGAACGGATCGTGGGACGGTTCGTGGGACGGTTCGTGGGGCGGATCGAGAGACGTGAGGACGTTCCACTACATCAACCGCGTTTCTTAACGCTTCCTGCTGTGCGATCTACAAGGGTACATAGATCCAAATCTCCTCTCGTAGATGGACATCACCATGATAGGTCTTCGTGCGCGTAGGAAATTTTTTGTTTCCCATGCGACGTTCCCCAAAAGTGGCATCATGAGCTAGGTTCATGCATAGATGTAATCTCGAGTAGAACACAAAGGGTTTTGTGGACGGTGATGTTCGATTTGCTGCCCTCCTTAGTCTTTTCTCGATTCGGCGGTATTGTTCGATTGAAGCGACCCACACCGACATTATTCGTACGCTTACGAAAGACTGGTTTCACTGCTTGACATGCAACCTCGTTGCATAAAGATGACTGACGGGTGTCGGTTTCTTCAACTTTAGTTGAATTGGTTTTGACCGAGGCGGTCCTTGGAGAGGTTGAATAGCAATTTGCACATCTCCGTTGTGGTTTTTGCGTAAGTAAGATGCGATCTACTAGATACCCATAGCAACCACGTAAAACATGCAACAACAATTAGAGGACGTCTAACCTGTTTTTGCAGGGTATGCTTGTAATATGATATGGCCAATGATGTGATGTGATATATTGAATGTATGAGATGATCATGTTGTAATAGTTCATATCGACTTGCACGTCGATGGTACGCCAACCGGCAGGAGCCATAGGGTTGTCTTTAAACTAACGTTTGTGTTTCCAGATGAATTTACTATATTGCTAGGACGTAGCTTTAGTAGTAATAGCATAAGTAGCACAACAACCCTGATGGCGACACGTTGATGGAGATCATGGTGTGGCGCCGGTGACAAGAAGATTGTGTCGGTGCTTTGGTGATGGAGATCAAGAAGCACATGATGATGGCCATATCATGTCACTTATGAATTGCATGTGATGTTAATCCTTTTATGCACCTTATTTTTCTTAGAATGACGGTAGCATTATGAGGTGATCTCTCACTTAAATTTCAAGACGAAATTGTGTTCTCCCCGACTGTGCACCGTTGCTACAGTTCGTCGTTTCGAGACACCACATGATGATCAGGTGTGATAGACTCAATGTTCACATACAACGGGTGGAAAACAGTTGCACACGTGGAACACTCGGGTTAAGCTTGACGAGCCTAGCATGTACAGACATGGCCTCGGAACACATGAGACCGAAAGGTCGAGCATGAATCGTATAGTTGATATGATTAGCATAGAGATGCTTACCACTGGAACTATCCTCAACTCACGTGATGATCGGACTTGAGCTAGTGAATTTGGATCATGTACCACTCAAATGACTAGAGAGATGTACTTTTTGAGTGGGATTTTAGCAAGTAATTTGATTAGTTAAACTCTAATTATCTTGAATATAGTCTAAGTCCACTTTGAAATATTTGCGTTGTAGATCAATGGCTCACGCGACAGTCACCCTGAATTTTAATATGTTCCTAGAGAAAGCTAATTTGAAAGATGATGGAAGCAACTTTGTAGACTGGGCTCGTAATATTAAGTTGCTCCTGCAAGCTGGGAAGAAGGATTATGTCCTTAATGCTGCACTAGGAGATGAACCACCTGCCGTGGCTGACCAAGATGCTAAGAACACTTGGTTAGCACGCAAGGAGGACTACTCAGTAGTTCAATGTGTAGTCTTGTATGGCTTAGAGCCGGGACTTCAACGTCGCTTTGAGCATCATGGAGTATTTGAGATGTTCTAGGAGTTGAAGTTTATCTTTCAGAAGAACGCCCGGATCGGGAGGTATGAGACCTCCGATAAATTCTATGCTTGCAAGATGGAGGAGAATTCGTGTGTCAGTGAACATGTGCTCAAAATGTCTAGGTACTCAAACCGTCTAGCTGAGATGGGGATTGAACTCCCGCAAGAGGCTATCACTGACAGAATTCTTCAATCACTGCCACCAAGCTATAAGAGCTTTGTGTTGAACTATAACATGCAAGGGATGAACAAGTCACCCGGCGAGTTATTCGCGATGTTGAAAGTCGCAGAGTCAGAAATCCGTAAAGAGCATCAAGTGTTGATGGTGAATAAGACCACTAGTTTCAAGAGAAACGACAAAGGAAAGAAGGGTAATTCAAAGAAGAGCGACAAGCCTGTTGCCAATCCGACGAAGAAACCCAAAGCTGGACCTAAGCCTGAAACGGAGTGTTATTATTGCAAGGGTATGGGTCACTGGAAGCGCAACTGCCCTAAGTATCTGGGAGATAAGAAGGCGGCCTAGGAAAAATCAGGTATATTCGATATACATGTTATTGATGTGTACTTAACCAACTCTCGTAGTAATGCCTGGTTATTCGATACCGGTTATGTTGCTCATATTTGCATCTCGAAACAGGAACTGTGGAATAATTGAAGGCTCACGAAGGATGAAGTGACGATGCGCGTGGGAAATGGTTCCAAGGTTGATGCAATCGCCGTCGGCACACTTTCACTTCAGTTACCATCAGGATTAGTTATGAACTTAAATAAATGTTATTTAGTGTCTGTCTTAAGCATGAACATTATATCTGGATCATGTTTATTGCGAGACGGTTACTCATTTAAGTCAGAGAATAATGGTTGTTCTATTTCTATGAGTAATATCTTTTATGGTCATGCACCCAATGTAAGAGGATTGTTCATATTGAATCTTGATAGCGATAATACATATATACATAACATAAAGACCAAAAGAGTTAGATTTAACAATGATAGCGCCATGTTTTTATGGCACTGCCGCTTAGGTCATATTAGTGTAAAGCGCATGAAGGAACTCCATACCGATGGACTTTTGGAGTCACTTAACTTTGATTCACTTGACACGTGCGAACCATGCCTCATGGGCAAGATGACTAAGACTCCATTCTCCGAAACAATGGAGCGTGCAAGTGACTTGTTGGAAATCATACATGCCGATGTATGCGGTCCGATGAGTGTCGAGGCGCGCGGCGGATATCGTTATTTTCTCACCTTCACCGATGATTTGAGTAGATATGGTTATGTCTACTTGATGACGCACAAGTCTGAAACGTTTGAGAAGTTCAAGCAATTTCAGAGCGAAGTTGAAAATCAACGTAACAAGAAGATCAAGTTCCTACGGTCTGATCGTGGGGGTGAATATCTGAGTTTCGAGTTTGGTGCTCACTAATACGTCTCAAACGTATCTATAATTTTTTATGGTTTCACGATGTTATCTTGTCTTCTTTGTATGTTTTATGTACCTTTTTATATCGTTTTGAGACTAACTTATTAATTCAATGCCAAGTGCCAGTTCCTGTTTTTTCTGTGTTTTTGACTCTTTTCAGATCTAATTTTGGAATGGAGTCCTAACGGAAGAAAAACCCCGAAATGATTTTTTCCCGAACGAAAGAAGTCCAAGGGGCTTTTGGGCCAAGCCAGGTGGGCTCCAGGGAGCCCACAAGCCCCCACTCCGCCACCAAGTGTTGGAATTATGCCCTAGAGGCAATAATAAATATAGTTATTATTATAATTCCTGTATCAAGATAATCGTTTATTATCCATGCTATAATTGTATTGAATGAAGACTCACTTACATGTGTGGATACATAGACAAAACACTGTCCCTAGCAAGCATCTAGTTGGCTAGCCAGTTGATCAAAGATAGTCAGTGTCTTCTGATTATAAACAAGGTGTTGTTGCTTGATAACTGGATCACGTCATTAGGAGAATCACGTGATGGACTAGACCCAAACTAATAGACATAGCATGTTGATCGTGTCATTTTGTTGCTACTGTTTTCTGCGTGTCAAGTATTTGTTCCTATGACCATGAGATCATATAACTCACTAACACCGGAGGAATACTTTGTGTGTATCAAACATCGCAACATAACTGGGTGACTATAAAGATGCTCTACAGGTATCTCCAAAGGTGTTCGTTGAGTTAGTATGGATCGAGACTGGGATTTGTCACTCCGTGTGACGGAGAGGTATCTCGGGGCCCACTCGGTAATACAACATCACACACAAGCCTTGCAAGCAATGTGACTTAGTGTAAGTTGCGGGATCTTGTATTACGGAACGACTAAAGAGACTTGCCGGTAAACGAGATTGAAATAGGTATGCGGATACTGACGATCGAATCTCGGGCAAGTAACATACCGAAGGACAAAGGGAATGACATACGGGATTATATGAATCCTTGGCACTGAGGTTCAAACGATAAGATCTTCGTAGAATATGTAGGATCCAATATGGGCATCCAGGTCCCGCTATTGGATATTGACCGAGGAGTCTCTCGGGTCATGTCTACATAGTTCTCGAACCCGCAGGGTCTGCACACTTAAGGTTCGACGTTGTTTTATGCGTATTTGAGTTATATGGTTGGTTACCGAATGTTGTTCGGAGTCCCGGATGAGATCACGGACGTCACGAGGGTTTCCGGACGCAAGGCTCCCCCTCTTCCCCCTATATATACGGAGGTTTTAGGGCTGATTTGAGACGAATTTTCCACGGCAGCCCGACCACATACCTCCACGGTTTTTCCTCTATATCGCGTTTCTGCGGAGCTCGGGCGGAGCCCTGCTGAGACAAGATCATCACCAACCTCCGGAGCGCCGTCACGCTGCCGGAGAACTCTTCTACCTCTCCGTCTCTCTTGCTGGATCAAGAAGGCCGAGATCATCGTCGAGCTGTACGTGTGCTGAACGCGGAGGTGTCGTCCGTTCGGCACTAGATCGTGGGACTGATCGCGGGACGGTTCGCGGGGCGGATCGAGGGACGTGAGGACGTTCCACTACATCAACCGTGTTCACTAACGCTTCTGTTGTACGGTCTACAAGGGTACGTAGATCACACATCCCCTCTCGTAGATGGACATCACCATGATAGGTCTTCGTGCGCGTAGGAAAATTTTTGTTTCCCATGCGACGTTCCCCAACAGTGGCATCATGAGCTAGGTTCATGCGTAGATGTCTTCTCGAGTAGAACACAAAAGTTTTTGTGGGCGGTAATGTGCGTTTTGCTGCCCACCTTAGTCTTTTCTAGATTCCGCGGTATTGTTGGATTGAAGCGGCTTGGACCGACATTACTCGTACGCTTACGAGAGACTGGTTTCATCGCTACGAGTAACCCCGTTGCTCAAAGATGACTGGCAAGTGTCAGTTTCTCCAACTTTAGTTGAATCGGATTTGACCGAGGAGGTCCTTGGATAAGGTTAAATAGCAACTCATATATCTTCGTTGTGGTGTTTGCGTAAGTAAGATGCGATCCTACTAGATACCCATGGTCACCACGTAAAACATTCAACAACAAAATTAGAGGACGTCTAACTTGTTTTTGCAGGGTATGCTTGTGATGTGATATGGCCAACGATGTGATGTGATATATTGGATGTATGAGATGATCATGTTGTAATAGATAATATCGACTTGCACGTCGATGGTACGGCAACCGGCAGGAGCCATAGGGTTGTCTTTATACTAACGTTTGTGCTTGCAGATGCGTTTACTATTTTGCTAGGATGTAGCTTTAGTAGTAATAGCATGAGTAGCACGACAACCCCGATGGCGACACATTGATGGAGATCATGGTGCGGCGCCGGTGACAAGAAGATCGTGCCGGTGCTTTGGTGATGGAGATCAAGGAGCACGTGATGATGGCCATATCATGTCACTTATGAATTGCATGTGATGTTAATCCTTTTATGCACCTTATTTTGCTTAGAACGACGGTAGCATTATGAGGTGATCTCTCACTAAAATTTCAAGACGAAATTGTGTTCTCCCCGACTGTGCACCGTTGCTACAGTTCGTCGTTTCGAGACACCACGTGATGATCGGGTGTGATAGACTCAACGTTCACATACAACGGGTGCAAAACAGTTGCGCACGCGGAACACTCGGGTTAAGCTTGACGAGCCTAGCATGTGCAGACATGGTCTCGGAACACATGAGACCGAAAGGTCGATCATGAATCATATAGATGATATGATTATCATAGGGATGCTTACCACTGAAACTATACTCAACTCACGTGATGATCGGACTTGAGCTAGTGTAAGTGGATCATGAACCACTTAAATGACTAGAGAGATGTACTTTTTGAGTGGGAGTTTAGCGAATAATTTGATTAAGTTAAACTCTAATTATCTTGAACATAGTGTATGTCCACTTTGAATATATTTGTGTTGTAGATCATGGCTCACGCGACAGTCACCCTGAATTTTAATACGTTCCTAGAGAAAGCTAAGTTGAAAGATGATGGAAGCAACTTTGTAGACTGGGCTCGTAATCTTAAGCTAATCTTACAAGCTGGGAAGAAGGATTATGTCCTTAATGCCGCGCTAGGAGATGAACCACCCGCTACGGCTGATCAGGATGTTAAGAACGCTTGGTTAGCACGTAAGGAGGACTACTCGGTAGTTCAATGTGCAGTCTTGTATGGCTTAGAACCGGGACTTCAACGTCGCTTTGAGCGTCATGGAGCATTTGAGATGTTCCAGGAGTTGAAGTTTATCTTTCAGAAGAACGCCCGGATCGAGAGGTAGGAGACCTCCGATAAATTCTATGCTTGCAAGATGGAGGAGAACTCGTCTGTCAGTGAACATGTGCTCAAAATGTCTGGGTACTCAAACCGTCTAGCTGAGCTGGGGATTGAACTCCCGCAAGAGGCTATCACTGACAGAATCCTTCAATCACTGCCGCCAAGCTATAAAGTCTTTGTGTTGAACTACAACATGCAAGGGATGAACAAGTCTCCCGGCGAGTTGTTTGCGATGCTGAAAGTCGCGGAGTCTGAACTCCGTAAAGAGCATCAAGTGTTGATGGTGAATAAGACCACTAGTTTCAAGAGAAACGGCAAAGGCAAGAAGGGTAATTCAAAGAAGAGCGGCAAGCCTGTTGCCAATCCGACGAAGAAACCCAAAGCTGGACCTAAGCCTGAAACAGAGTGTTACTATTGCAAGGGTATGGGTCACTGGAAGCGCAATTGCCCCAAGTATCTGGCAGATAAGAAGGCGGCCAAAGAAAAATCAGGTATATTTGATATACATGTTATCGATGTGTACTTAACCGGCTCTCGTAGTAGTGCCAGGGTATTCGATACCGGTTCTGTTGCTCATATTTGCAACTCGAAACAGGAACTGCGGAATAGACGAAGGCTGGCGAAAGATGAAGTGACGATGCGTGTAGGAAATGGTTCCAAGGATGATGCAATAGCCGTCGGCATAGTTTCACTTCAGTTACCATCAGGATTAGTTATGAACTTGAATCATTGTTATTTAGTGCCTGCGTTGAGCATGAACATTATATCTGGATCTTGTTTATTGCGAGACAGTTACTCTTTTAAGTCAGAGAATAATGGTTGTTCTATTTCTATGAGTAACATCTTTTATGGTCATGCACCCAATGTGAGAGGATTGTTCATATTGAATCTTGATAGCGATACACACATACATAACATTAAGACCAAAAGAGTTAGAGTTAACAATGATAGCGACATATTTTTGTGGCACTGCCGCTTAGGTCACATTGGTGTAAAGCGCATGAAGAAACTCCATGCCGATGGACTTTTGGAGTCACTTGACTTTGATTCACTTGACACGTTTGAACCATGCCTCATGGGCAAGATGACTAAAACTCCGTTCTCCGGAACAATGGAGCGTGCAAGTGACTTGTTGGAAATAATACATACCGATGTGTGTGGTCCGATGAGCGTAGAGGCACGCGGCGGATATCGTTATTTTCTCACCTTCACTGACGATTTGAGTAGATATGGTTATGTCTACTTAATGAAGTACAAGTCTGAAACATTTGAAAAGTTCAAGCAATTTCAGAGTGAAGTTGTAAATCATCGTAACAAGAAAATCAAGTTCCTACGGTCTGATCGTGGGGGTGAATATCTGAGTTTCGAGTTTGGTTCTCACTTAAAACAATGTGGAATTGTTTCACAATTGACACCGCCTGGAACACCACAGTGTAATAGTGTGTCCGAACGTCGTAATCGTACTTTATTAGAGATGGTGCGATCTATGATGTCTCTTACCGATTTGCCGTTATAGTTTTGGGGTTATGCATTAGAAACAGCTGCATTCACTTTAAATAGGGCACCATCAAAATCCGTTGAGACGACACCGTACGAACTGTGGTATGGCAAAAGGCCAAAGTTGTCGTTTCTTAAAATTTGGGGATGTGATGCTTATGTCAAAAAGCTTCAGCCTGAAAAGCTGGAACCCAAAGCGGAAAAGTGCGTCTTCATAGGTTACCCAAAAGAGACAGTTGGGTACACCTTCTATCTCAAATCCGAGGGCAAAGTGTTTGTTGCTAAAAACAGAGCTTTTCTCGAGAAGGAGTTTCTCTCGAGAGAATTGAGTGGGAGGAAGATAGAACTTGATGAGGTTGTCGAACCTCTCATCCCTCTCGATGGTGGCGCAGGGCAAGGGGAAACCTCTGTCGTTGCGACGCCGGTTGAGGAGGAAGTTAATGATGATGATCATGAAACTCCGGTTCAAGTTTCTGTCGAACCACGCAGGTCGACGAGACCACGTGCTGCTCCAGAGTGGTACGGTAATCCCGTCTTGTCAATCATGTTGTTAGACAACAATGAACCTGCAAATTATGAAGAAGCAATGGTGGGCCCAGATTCCAACAAATGGCTAGAAGCCATGAAGTCCGAGATAGGATCCATGTATGAGAACAAAGTGTGGACTTTGGAAGTACTGCCTGAGGGCCGTAAGGCTATTCAAAACAAATGGATCTTTAAGAGGAAGATGGACGCTGACGGCAATGTGACCGTTTATAAAGCATGACTTGTGGCAAAGGGTTTTTCACAAGTTCAAGGAGTTGACTACGATGAGACATTCTCACCCGTAGCGATGCTTAAGTCCGTCAGAATCATGTTAGCAATAGCTGCATTTTTCGATTATGAAATCTGGCAGATGGATGTCAAAACGGCGTTCCTTAACGGTTTCCTTAAGGAAGAATTGTATATGATGCAACCCGAAGGCTTTGTCGATCCTAAGAATGCTAACAAGGTGTGCAAGCTCCAGCGATCCATTTATGGACTGGTGCAAGCATCTCGGAGTTGGAACAAACGCTTTAATGAGGTGATCAAAGCATTTGGGTTTATACAAGTGGTTGGAGAATCTTGTATTTACAAGAAAGTGAGTGGGAGCTCTGTGGCGTTTCTAATATTATATGTGGATGACATATTGCTGATTGGAAACAACGTAGAGTTTATGGAGAGCATAAAGGATTACTTGAATTAAAGTTTCTCTATGAAGGACCTAGGAGAAGCTGCTTACATTCTAGGCATTAAGATCTACAGGGATAGATCAAAATGCCTGGTAGGACTTTCACAAAGCACATACCTTGATAAAGTTTTGAAGAGGTTCAAAATGGAATAGTCCAAGAAAGGGTTCTTGCCAGTTTCACAAGGTACGAGATTGAGTAAGACTCAGTGCCCAGCAACTGATGAGGATAGAGAGCATATGAGCACCGTCCCCTATGCTTCAGCCATAGGTTCTATCATGTATGCAATGCTGTGCACTAGACCGGACGTTAGCCTGGCCATAAGTGTGGCAGGTAGGTTCCAGAGTAATCCAGGAGTGGATCACTGGACGGCGGTCAAGAATATCCTGAAGTACCTGAAAATGACTAAGGAGATGTTTCTCGTGTATGGAGGTGACGAAGAGCTCGCCGTAAAAGGTTACGTCAATGCAAGCTTTGACACAGATCTGACGTATTTATTCTTAATGGGGGTACGGTAAGCTGGTGTAGTTCCAAGCAAAGCGTCGTAGCAGATTCTACATGTGAAGCGGAGTACATGGCTGCCTCGGAGGCGGCTAAGGAGGGTGTCTGGATGAAGCAATTCATGACGGATCTTGGAGTGGTGCCAAGCGCACTGAATCCAATAACCTTGTTCTGTGACAACACGAGTGCCATTGCCTTAGCAAAGGAACCACAGTTTCACAAGAAGTCCAGACACATCAAACGACGCTTCAACCTCATCTGCGACTACGTCGAAGGGGAGGACGTGAATATATGCAAAGCATGATCAACACCAGAACTGTATGGGTGTTAGATTTATTACAATGTAATTCGCATGATGATGTGAGGGCTAGATTATTGACTCTAGTGCAAGTGGGAGACTGTTGGAATTATGCCCTAGAGGCAATAATAAATATAGTTATTATTATAATTCCTGTATCAAGATAATCGTTTATTATGCATGCTATAATTGTATTGAATGAAGACTCATTTACATGTGTGGATACATAGACAAAACACTGTCCCTAGCAAGCCTCTAGTTGGCTAGCCAGTTGATCAAAGATAGTCAGTGTCTTCTGATTATGAACAAGGTGTTGTTGCTTGATAACTGGATCACGTCATTAGGAGAATCACGTGATGGACTAGACCCAAACTAATAGACATAGCATGTTGATCGTGTCATTTTGTCGCTACTGTTTTCTGCGTGTCAAGTATTTGTTCCTATGACCATGAGATCATATAAGTCACTAACACCGGAGGAATACTTTGTGTGTATCAAACGTCGCAACGTAACTGGGTGACTATAAAGATGCTCCACAGGTATCTCCGAAGCTGTTCGTTGAGTTAGTATGGATCGAGACTGGGATTTGTCACTCCGTGTGACGGAGAGGTATCTCGGGGCCCACTCGGTAATACAACATCACACACAAGCCTTGCAAGCAATGTGACTTAGTGTAAGTTGCGGGATCTTGTATTATGGAACGAGTAAAGAGACTTGCCGGTAAACGAGATTGAAATAGGTATGCGGATACTAACGAACGAATCTCGGGCAAGTAACATACCGAAGGACAAAGGGAATGACATACGGGATTATATGAATCCTTGGCACTGAGGTTCAAACGATAAGATCTTCGTAGAATATGTAGGATCCAATATGGGCATCCAGGTCCCGCTATTGGATATTGACCGATGAGTCTCTCGGGTCATGTCTACATAGTTCTCGAACCCGCAGGGTCTGCACACTTAAGGTTCGACGTTGTTTTATGCGTATTTGAGTTATATGGTTGGTTACCGAATGTTGTTCGGAGTCCCGGATGAGATCACGGACGTCACGAGGGTTTCCGGAATGGTCCGGAAACGAAGATTGATATATAGGATGACCTCATTTGATTACCGGAAGGTTTTCGGAGTTACCGGGAATGTACCGGGAATGACGAATGGGTTCCGGGAGTTCACCGGGGTGGCAACCCACCCCGGGGAAGCCCATAGGCCTTGGGGTGGCACACCATCCCTTATTGGGCTGGTGGGACAGCTCAAGAAGGCCCTATGCCCCATAGGAAGAAAATCAAAGAGAAAAAAAAGGAGGAGGTGGGAAAGGGAAGAAGGACTCCACCCACCAAACCAAGTTGGACTCGGTTTGGGGGGCGAGACCTTCCCCCCTTGGCTCGGCCGACCCCCTTGGGGCTCCTTGAGCCCCAATGCAAGGCTCCCCCTCTTCCCCCTATATATACGGAGGTTTTAGGGCTGATTTGAGACGACTTTTCCACGGCAGCCCGACCACATACCTCCACGGTTTTTCCTCTAGATCGCGTTTCTGCGGAGCTCGGGCGGAGCCCTGCTGAGACAAGATCATCACCAACCTCCGGAGCGCCGTCACGCTGCCGAAGAACTCTTCTACCTCTCCGTCTCTCTTGCTGGATCAAGAAGGCCGAGATCATCGTCGAGTTGTACGCGTGCTGAACGCGGAGGTGCCGTCCGTTCGGCACTAGATCGTGGGACTGATCGCGGGACGGTTCGCGGGGCGGATCGAGGGACGTGAGGACGTTCCACTACATCAACCGCGTTCACTAACGCTTCTGCTGTATGGTCTACAAGGGTACGTAGATCACACATCCCCTCTCGTAGATGGACATCACCATGATAGGTCTTCGTGCGCGTAGGAAATTTTTTGTTTCCCATGCGACGTTCCCCAACACCAGGGGGAGGCGACGGTGGGCAGGCTTGTGGCCGCCCTGGCCACCCCCTGACCTAGGTCGCGTGCCTATATATTCCCAAATATTCCGCAAAAAAATCAGGGGAGCATCGAAAATACTTTTCCGCCGCCGCAAGCTTCCGTTTCCGCGAGATCTCATCTGGAGACCCTTCCCGGTGCCCTGCCGGAGGGGATTTTGGAGTTGGAGGGCTTCTTCATCATCATCATCGCCCCTCCAATGACTCGTCAGTAGTTCACTTCAGACCTACGGGTCCGTAGTTAGTAGCTAGATGGCTTCTTCTCTCTCTTGGATCTTCAATACAAAGTTCTCCATGATCTTCATGGAGATCTATCCGATGTAATCTTATTTGGCGGTGTGTTTGTCGAGATCCGATGAATTGTGGACTTGTGATCGGATTATCTATGATATATATTTGAGTCTTTGCTGATTTCTTATATGCATGATTTGATATCCTTGTAAGTCTCTCCGAGTCTTGGGTTTTGTTTGGCCAACTAGATCTATGATTCTTGCAATGGGAGAAGTGCTTGGTTTTGGGTTCTGCCATGTGGTGACCTTTTCCAGTGACAGTAGGGGCAGCAAGGCACACATCAAGTAGTTGCCATCAAGGGTAAAAAGATGGGGTTTTTATCATTAGTTTGATATTATCCCTCTACATCATGTCATCTTGCTTAAGGCGTTACTCTGTTCTTATGGACTTAATACACTAGATGCATGCTGGATAGCGGTCGACGTGTGGAGTAATAGTAGTAGATGCAGAAAGTATCGGTCTACTTGTTTCGGACGTGATGCCTATAGAAATAATCATTGCATAGATATCGTCACGACTCTGCACAGTTCTATCAATTGCTCGACAGTAATTTGTTCACCCACCGTCTACTTGCTTTCATGAGAGAAGCCACTAGTAAACACTACGGCCCCCGGGTCTATTCACATCCATCGTTTACATCTCCACTTTTACTTTGCTTTGTTACTTTGTTGCTTTCAGTTCTCACTTGGCAAACAATCTATAAGGAATTGGCAACCCCTTCATAGCGTTGGGTGCAAGCTTTTGTGTTTGTGCAGGATCTTGAGATACTCTTCCACCGGATTGATACCTTGGTTCTCAAACTGAGGGAAATACTTATCGTCGCTGTGCTACATCACCCTTTCTGCTTCGAGGGAACACCAACGCAAGGCTCCAAGGCCACGGGGGAAATCCTTTGCATACTTGCCTAGGAAGTCCCTTAAGGCGTAGCCGTAGCTGAAGGATTCCTGGTGCCGTCGACACAACTATTTCTGGCGCCATTGCAAGGGATACACAGCAAACATCAGAAGTATTTCTGCCGCCGTTGCCGGGGAGGAGAAATCAAGATCTATCCAAGTAGGTCTCACAAACTCTTCTCTTGCATTTACATTTGTTGCCAGTTGCCTCTCGTTTTCCTCTCCCCCACTTCACATTTGCCGTTTTCATTCGCCTTTCTCCTTCGCTGTTTTCTTTTGCTTTTTGCCTTTCCCTTTCGCCGCCTGCTCCTAGGTTTGTTCGTGAGAGATTTTTCCTCATGGCCAAACCAAACTATTTCAGAAAATTGGAGGAGATTGAAACTAATGTCAAAGGTTTCATGTCTTCACAGTTTGACCAAAATAGTTACTTCCGTAGGGAATTAAAAGAGCAAAATTCCTTTTTGGTCTGCTTGAATAAAGAGGTCAATGATATGGCCAATGATTTCCTTGCACTCACTTCCCAGTTTGCTCATCTTGACAAATTGGTGGGCCAACTTTCTCACAAGCAGGCTACCTTAGTCAATAAGATGGCAGCTAAACCTGAAATTTGTAATGAAAATCACGAAGATCTTAAAGTGCTTGGTGTGTCTCCTCTTGAATCTTTGTTTTCGCGTGTCAAACCTACTTATGGAGGGGCTGGATATGAATCCAGTTTGGTTGAAAAACGCCCCAATGATTCGGAGTCCACCTATCTTGATGATAAAGGTGTGGAGAGTGGAGTAGAAGAAGTCAAAATTTTGGGTAGTAATGAAACTCCCACTTTGGATTTCAAGGAATTCAATTATGATAATTGCTCCTTGTTTGAATGCATTTCTTTGATGCAATCCATTGCAAACTCTCCACAGGCTTATAGCCAAAGCAAAGCCTTTACCGCGCATATCGTAGATGCTATGATGAAATCTCTTGAAGAGAAGCTCGAACTAGAAGTCTCGATACCTAGAAAACTTCATGATGAGTGGGAACCTACTATCAAAATCAAGATCAAAAACTATGAGTGCAATGCTTTGTGTGATTTGGGTGCTAGTGTTTCCGCGATTCCAAAGTCTTTATGTGATATTCTTGGTTTTCATGAGATTGAAGAGTGTTCTCTTAATTTGCATCTTGCGGATTCTACTGTCAAGAAGCCCATGGGAAGGATCTATGATGTTCTTATTGTTGCAAATAAGAACTATGTACCCGTGGATTTCATTGTACTTGACATAGATTGCAATCCTTCATGTCCCATTATTCTTGGTAGACCTTTCCTAAGGACTATTGGTGCTATCATCGATATGAAGGAAGGGAATATTAGATTTCAATTTCCTTTAAAAAAGGCATGGAGCACTTTTCTAGAAATAAAATAAGATTGCCTTATGAATCTATGATGAGGGCTACCTATGGTTTGAGCACCAAAGATGACTATACGTGATTCCATCACTTTCGCCTAGCTAAGGGCATTAAACAAAAGCGCTTGTTGTGAGGCAACCCAACGAATCTATCCTTTTTCTTTCTGTTTTGTGTTTTCCACACTATCATAATTCTGTTATCATTGTGTTTTTTGTGTTTCTTTTTGCGTTTGTGCCAAGCAAAACCGTTATGATTAGTCTTGGGGATGATCGTTTGGTCATGCTGGAAAAGACAGAAACTTTCTTCTCATGAAAATAATTTTCTTTTTTTCTGTAAGAGCTTTTGAGTTGATTATTTTTGCTGCTGATTGCTACGCAAATTCTTCAGACTTTCGTAATTTTTCAGAATTTTTGAAGTACCAGAGGTATACGAAACATACAGATTGCTACAGATTGGTCTGTTGTTAACAGATTCTGTTTTTGTTGTGTTGGTTGCTTATTTTGATGAAACTATGGATAGTATCAGGGGATATTAGCCATGGAAGATTGAAAGTACAGTAACCCAACATCAGCACAAGTAGAATTTAAGTTTGCTACAGTACCTAAGGAAGTGGTGGTTTTCTTTCTTGTACTAATGTTATAACGAGTTTCTGTTTAAGTTTCGTGTTGTGAAGTTTTCAAGTTTTGGGTGAAGTTCTTATGGACAAAAAGATAAAGAGTGGGAAGAGCTCAAGCTTGGGGATTCCCAAGGCACCCCAAGAGATTCAAGGATGCCGTAAAAGCCTAAGCTTGGGGATGCCCCGGGAAGGCATCCCCTCTCTCATCTTCAATCCATCGGTAACGTTACTTGGGGCTATATTTTTATTCACCACATGTTATGTGTTTTTGCTTGGAGCGTCTTGTATCATAGGAGTCTTTTATTTTTGTTGTGTCACAATCATCCTTGTTGCACACCTAGAGAGAGAGACATGCACTCACCGTGATTTTGTCGAGCTTCACTTATATCTTTTGGTAGACATTTCAGCTCACATGTCCTTCACTTATATCTTTTGAGCTAGATACTTTTGCTCTATGTGCTTCACTTATATCTTTTAGAGCACAGTGGTGCGTGGCTCGGTAGTTGATCTATGCTTTCAAAGTACTCTCAAAAGGGGTAGTTATCCAAAGGGATACGAAAACTTCCACCTTCATGTGCATTGTATAGTTAGAGAAGTTTGATTCATCTCAATTAGTTTTGAGTCGTGGTTAAGTCATGCTAGTAAGGTGTTGTGGATCTAGAAATACTTGTGTTGAAGTTAGTGATTCCCGTAGCATGCACGTATGGTGAACCGCTATGTGATGAAATCTGAGCATGATTAGTCTATTGATTGTCATCCTTTGCGTGGCGATCGGGATCGCGTGATGGTTTATACCTACCAACCCTTCCCCTAGGAGTATGCGTTGAATGCTTTGTTTCGATTACTAATAAAACTTTTGCAACAAGTATATGAGTTATTCATGACTAATGTTGAGTCCATGGTTTAGATGCACTTTCACCTTCCACCATCACAATCTTCTTAGTGCCGTGCAACTCTCGCCAGTGCACAAAACCCACCATTAGCCTTCCTCAAAATAGCCACCATACCTACCTACTATGGCTTTTTCAAAGTCATTCCGAGATATATTGCCATGCAACTACCACCATGATATGCGCCGCCACGTCTACATTGCCTTTGCACGATCGTAAGATAGCTAGCATGATGTTTCCATTGATGTCTATGCCATGCTAGATCATTGCCACGGTACACTACCGAAGGCATTCCATATAGAGTCATAGTTGCTCTAAGTTTTGAGTTGAAAGTGTGATGATCATCATTATTGTATCATTGTCCCATGTGAGGAAATAAAAGAGGCCAAAGAAGCCCATAAAAAAAGAGGCCAAAGAGCCCACCAAAAAAATATGAAAGAAAAAGAGAGAAGGGACAATGCTACCACTTTTTCCACACTTGTGCATTTGGAGCACCATGATCTTCATGATTGAGAGTCTCTCGTTTTGTCACCACCATATAGCTAGTGGGAAATTCTCACTATATAACTTGGCTTGTATATTCCAATGATAGGCTTCCTCAAAATTGCCTTAGGTCTTCGTGAGCAAGCAATTTGGATGCACACCCACTAGTTTTCTTTAAGAGCTTTCACATACTTGTAGCTCTAGTGCATCATTTGTATGGCAATCCCTACTCATCCACATTGATATCTATTGATGAGCATCTCCACAGTTCATTGATATGCCTAGTTAATGTGACTATCTTCTCCTTTTTGTCTTGCAATCCCCACCACAATCCACACCATCTATAGTGCTATAACCATGGCTCACGCTCATGTATTGCGTGAGAGTTGAAAATGTTTGAGAAAGTAAAGATGTGAAACAATTACTTGGCCAATACCGGGCTTGTGCATGATTTAAATTCATTGTTATTTTGCTTTTGTAGGGATAACTTTCTTTTGGCCTTGTTATTTTGAAATTTCATGATTACTTTGCTAGTTTGCTTGAATTATTATTGTTTCCACGTCAATAGCAAACTATTGTTTTGAATCTAATGGATCTGAACATTCACGTCAAATAAGAGGAATTACAAAGGACACCTATGCTAGGTAGCATGAAAGCATCAAATATTCATTCTTTATCACTTCCCTACTCGAAGACGAGCAGGAGTTAAGCTTGGGGATGCTTCATACGTCTCAAACGTATCTATAATTTTTGATGGTTTCACGCTGTTATCTTGTCTTCTTTGTATGTTTTATGTACCTTTTTATATCTTTTTGGGACTAACTTATTAATTCAGTGCCAAGTGCCAGCTCCTGTTTTTTCTGTGTTTTTGACTCTTTTCAGATCTGATTTTGGAACGGAGTCCTAACGGAAGAAAAACCGCGAAATGATTTTTTCCCGAACGGAAGAAGTCCACGGGGCTTTTGGGCCAAGCCAGGTGGGCTCCAGGGAGCCCACAAGCCCCCACTCCGCCACCACGGGGAGGCGGCGGTGGGCAGGATTGTGGCCTCCCTGGCCGCCCCCTGACCTAGGTCTTGCGCCTTTATATTCCCAAATATTCCGCAAAAAATCAAGGGAGCTCGAAAGTACTTTTCCGCCGCCGCAAGCTTCCGTTTCCGCGAGATCTCATCTGGAGACCCTTCCCGGTGCCCTGCCGGAGAGGACTTTGGAGTTGGAGGGCTTCTTCCTCATCATCATCGCCCTCCAATGACTCGTGAGTAGTTCACTTTAGACCTACGGGTCCGTAGTTAGTAGCTAGATGGCTTCTTCTCTCTCTTGGATCTTCAATACAAAGTTCTCCATGATCTTCATGGAGATCTATCCGATGTAATCTTATTTGGCGGTGTGTTTGTCGATATCCGATGAATTGTGGACTTGTGATCAGATTATCTATGATATATATTTGAGTCTTTGCTGATTTCTTATATGCATGATTTGATATCCTTGTAAGTCTCTCCGAGTCTTGGGTTTTGTTTGGCCAACTAGATCTATGATTATTGCAATGGGAGAAGTGCTTGGTTTTGGGTTCTGCCATGTGGTGACCTTTCCAAGTGACAGTAGGGGCAGCAAGGCACACATCAAGTAGTTGCCATCAAGGGTAAAAAGATGGGGTTTTTATCATTGGTTTGAGATTATCCCTACACATCATGTCATCTTGCTTAAGGCGTTACTCTGTTCTTATGGACTTAATACACTAGATGCATGATGGATAGCGGTCGACGTGTGGAGTAATAGTAGTACATGCAGAAAGTATCGGTCTACTTGTTTCGGACGTGATGCATATAGAAATAATCGTTGCATAGATATTGTCACGACTCTGCACAGTTCTATCAATTGCTCGACAGTAATTTGTTCACCCGCCGTGTACTTGCTTTCATGAGAGAAGCCACTAGTAAACACTACGGCCCCCGGGTCTATTCACATCCATCGTTTACATCTCCGCTTTTACGTTGCTTTGTTACTTTGTTGCTTTCAGTTCTCACTTGGCAAACAATCTATAAGGGATTGACAATCCCTTCATAGCGTTGGGTGCAAGCTTTTGTGTTTGTGCAGGATCTTGAGATACTCTTCCGCCGGATTGATACCTTGGTTCTCAAACTGAGGGAAATACTTACCGTCGCTGTGCTACATCACCCTTTCCGCTTCGAGGGAACACCAACGCAAGGCTCCAAGGCCACAGGGGAAATCCTTTGCATACTTGCCTATGAAGTCCCTTAAGGTGTAGCCGTAGCTGAAGGATTCCTGGTGCCGTCGACACAACTATTTCTGGCGCCATTGCAAGGGATACACAACAAACATCACTCACTTAAGACAATGTGGAATTGTTTCGCAGTTGACACCGCCTGGAACACCACAGCGTAATGGTGTGTCCGAACATCGTAAACGTACTTTATTAGAGATGGTGCCATCTATGATGTCTCTTACCGATTTGCCGTTATCGTTTTGGGGTTTTGCATTAGAGACAGCTGCATTCACTTTAAATAGGGCACCATCAAAATCCGTTGATACGACACCATACGAACTGTGGTATGGCAAAAGACCAAAGTTGTCATTTCTTAAAGTTTGGGGATGTGATGCTTATGTCAAAAAGGTTCAGCCTAAAAAGCTGGAACCCAAAGCGGAAAAGTGCGTCTTCATAGGTTACCCAAAAGAGATAGTTGGGTATACCTTCTATCTCAAATCCGAGGGCAAAGTGTTTGTTGCTAAAAACGGAGCTTTTCTTGAGAAGAAGTTTCTTTCGAAAGAATTGAGTGGGAGGTAGATAGAACTTGATGAGGTTGTCGAACCTCTAATGCCTCTAGATGGTGGCGTAGGGCAAGGGGAAACCGCTGTTGCTGCGGCGCCGGTTGAGGAGCAAGTTGATGATGATGATCATGAAACTTCGGATCAAGTTGCTATTGGACCTCGCAGGTCGACAAGATCACGTACTGCTCCTGAGTGGTACGGTAATCTTGTATTAACGATTATGTTGTTGGACAACAATGAACCTGTGAATTATGAAGAAGCAATGGTGGGACCGGATTCCAACAAATGGCTGGAGGCCATGAAGTCCGAGATAGGATCCATGTACGAGAACAAAGTGTGGACTTTGGAAGTACTACCTGAAGGCCACAAGGCTATTCAGAACGAATGGATCTATAAGAAGAAGACGGACGCATACGGTAATGTGACCGTTTATAAAGCTCGACTTGTGGCAAAGGGTTTTTCACAAGTTCAAGGAGTTGACTACGATGAGACTTTCTCACCGGTAGCGATGCTTAAGTCCGTCCGAATCATGTTAGCAATAGCTTCCTTTTACGATTATGAAATCTGGTAGATGAATGTCAAAATGGCGTTCCTTAACGGTTTTCTTAAGGAAGAGTTGTATATGATGCAACCCGAAGGTTTTGTCGATCCAAAGAATGCTAACAAAGTATGCAAGCTCCAGCGATCCATTTATGGACTGGTGCAAGCATCTCGGAGTTGGAATAAGCACTTTGATGAGGTGATCAAAGCATTTGGGTTTATACAAGTGGTTGGAGAATCTTGTATTTACAAGAAAGTGAGTGGGAGCTCTGTGGCGTTTCTAATATTATATGTGGATGACATATTGCTGATTGGAAACAACGTGGAGCTTTTGGAGAGCATAAATGATTACTTGAATAAAAGTTTCTCTATGAAGGACCTAGGAGAAGCTGCTTACATTCTAGGCATTAAGATCTATAGGGTTAGACCGAGACGCGTGATAGGACTTTCACAAAGCACATACCTTGATAAAGTTTTGAAGAAGTTCAAAATGGATCAGTCCAAGAAAGGGTTATTTTCAGTATTACAAGGTATAAAATTGAGTAAGACTTAGTGCCCAACAACTGCGGAAGATAGAGAACAAATGAGTTCCGTCCCCTACACTTCAGTCGTAGGTTCTATCATGTATGCAATGATGTACACTAGACCAAACGTTAGCTTGGGCATAAGTATGGCAGGCAGGTTTCAGAGTAATCCAGGAGTGGATCACTGGACGGCGGTCAAGAATACTCTGAAGTACCTGAAAAGGACTAAGGAAATGTTTCTCGTGTATGGAGGTGACAAAGAGCTCGTCGTAAAAGGTTACGTCGACGCAAGTTTTGACACCGATCCGGATGACTCTAAGTCACAAACCGGATACGTATTTTTTCTTAATGGGGGTGCAGTAAGCTGGTGCAGTTCCAAGCAGAGCGTCGTAGCATATTCTACATGTGAAGCGGAGTACATGGCTGCCTCGGAGGCAGCAAAGGAGGGTGTCTGGATGAAGCAGTTCATGACAGATCTTGGAGTTGTGCCGAGCACACTAGATCCTTTAACTCTGTTATGTGACAACACTGGTGTCATTGCCTTAGCAAAGGAACCAAGGTTTCACAAGAAGACCATACACATCAAACGACGCTTCAACCTCATCCGCGACTACATCGAAGGAGAGGACGTGAATATTTGCAAAGTGCACACGGATCTGAATGTAGCAGCCCCGCTGACTAAACCTCTTCCACGGGCAAAACATGATCAACACCAGAACTGTATGGGTGTTCGATTTATTACAATGTATATCGCATGGCGATGTGAGGACTAGATTATTGACTCTAGTGCAAGTGGGAGACTGTTGAAATATGCCCTAGAGGCAATGATAAATAGTTATTATTATATTTCCTGTTTAAAGATAATCGTTTATTATCCATGCTATAATTGTATTGAATGAAAACATAGATACATGTGTGGATACACAGACAAAACAATGTCCCTATCAAGCCTCTAGTTGGCTAGCTAGTTGATCAAATATAGTCAAGGTTTTCTGACTATGAGCAAGTGTTGTCACTTGATAACTGGATCACATCATTAGGAGAATCATGTGATGGACTAGACCCAAACTATGAACGTAGCATATTGATCGTGTCGTTTTATTGCTATAGTTTTCTGCGTGTCAAGTATTTTTTCCTATGACCATGAGATCATATAACTCACTGGCACCGGAGGAATACCTTGTGTGCATCAAACGTCACAACGTAACTGGGTGACTATAAAGGTGTTCTACGGGTATCTCCGTAGGTGTCCGTTGAGTTAGTATGGATCAAGACTGGGATTTGTCACTCCGTGTGACGGAGAGGTATCTCGGGGCCCACTCGGTAATACAACATCACACACAAGCCTTGCAAGCAATGTGACTAAGTGTAAGTCACGTGATCTTGTATTACGGAACGAGTAAAGAGACTTGTCGGTAACGAGATTGAAATAGGTATGCGGATACCAACGATCGAATCTCGGGCAAGTAACATACCGAAGGACAAAGGGAATGACATATGGGATTGTATGAATCCTTGACACTAAGGTTCAACCAATACGATCTTCGAAGAATATGTAGGATCCAATATGGGCATCCAGGTCTCGCTATTGGATATTGACCGACGAGTGTCTCGGGGCATGTCTACATAGTTCTCGAACCCGCAGGGTCTGCACACTTAAGGTTCGATGATGTTTTAGTATAGTTGAGTTATATGTGTGGTTACCGAATGTTGTTCAGAGTCCCGGATGAGATCACGGACGTCACGAGGGTTTTCAGAATAATCCGGAAACGGAGATTGATAAATAGGATGGCTTCATTTGGTTACCGGAAGGTTTTCGGGCATTACCGGGAATGTACCAGGAGTGACGAATGGGATCTGGAAGTTCACCGGGAGGGGGGCAACCCACCCGGGGGAAGCCCAATGGCTCTAGGGGTGGCGCACCAGCCCTTAGTGGGTTGGTGGGGCAGCCCAAGAGGGCCTTGGCGCCATAAGAAGAAAACCAAAAAAAAGAGGAGGTGGGATGGAAGAGAAGGACTCCACTTTCCAATCCTAGTTGGAATAGGATTGGAGTAGGACTCCTCCTTTCCCTTGGCGGGCGCACCCTTGAGGTCTTGGCCCTCAAGGCAAGCCTCCTCCCCCTCCCTCCTATATATAGTGATGATTTAGGGCTGATTTGAGACAACTTTTGCCACGTGCAACTCAGATCTAGACACCATAGTTTTACCTCTAGATCGTATTTCTGCGCAGCTCGGGCGGAGCCCTGCAGGAGTAGATCCTCACCACCACCGAAGCGTCGTCACGTTGTCGGAGAACTCATCTACTTCTCCGTCTTGCTTGCTGGATCAAGAAGGCCGAGATCATCGTCGAGCTGTACGTGTGCTGAACGCGGAGGTGCCGTCCGTTCGGCACTAGATCGGAACGGATCATGGGACGGATCGCGGGACGGTTCGTGGGGCGGGTCGAGGGACGTGAGGACGTTCCACTACATCAACCACGTTTCTTAACGCTTCCTGTTGTGCGATCTACAAGGGTACGTAGATCCAAATCTCCTCTCGTAGATGGACATCACCATGATAGGTATTCGTGCGCGTAGGAAAATTTTTGTTTCCCATGCGACGTTCCCCAACAAAGATATCAATCTATTTAGAATCAAGAGAATCCCAGTTTCTTGGATCAAATATATCATATTTAGAAGAATCATCAACATCCTCATGAGGTGAACTATTCAAGTTAAGATCAATATGATCTTCCTCTACCTCCATATTATATGTCTCTGTGTGACCATGTCTAGCATCATTGTAAGGAACAATTGCAAGGGTAGAAGGATCAACAGACTGATTACGGGATGACACTTGCGGTGCATATTTTCTAACAAATTTGTCCATGCCGCCTTTATAAGATTTATTAATTAAACTTTGTTCTTCCGCTTTTCTCTTGCACTTATAGGCACCAGACTGATGTTTCCCCATGATGACTGAAATCTATATTATTGAAACAAAAGATTAAAAAGATGAATACAATGAAATTGAAGTTATACAGTAGCATATATCAATTGGAGATCATGCATCAATGTTTGTCACTTTGACGAACTGTCTAACTCACCTAGGTTTGGGTCCTGCATGGATGAACTGGGATCGATCCGACGAGACGACGAGTCTTTGCGGCGGCCTAAATCGGATCGCGGGGTCAATCTGATGAACAGATAAAGTGATCAGTGATGACGCAAACGACGAAGCGACGAGCCGATGAGATATTTTTTCTTACCGTTACCGAAATATAGATGGGGAGCGCTACTCGTACATACGCACACACGTCGACAATGGACGAGACGAGCTGCTCTCGCTGATCACAAGCTTTCTCGATGGCCTGTCGGCGCCGACACGTATCCTTGAGAGACCAGGCGATGGTGCGTCGTCTACTCGTCTATAGATCGATGGGATCCGTGCGTCCTCTACAGAGACCTGGCCTGACGATCAGCCGATCACGTTTGGAGACCGGGAGACGTGCGCACCTGGCCACAGGCCGAGGTCGCTTGATGCAAACGGCCCACTGGCCCAGGCACCCAGCGGTCAGCTCGCTCGAGGCGCCCACGACGCGGAGACGAGGCCACGACACGCAGTCGCCCACGAGTCCACGACCAGGCCACGATCCAGTCGTTTTTTGACTTTTTCTTAATACAACTATATGGTATATGCTATATTATATATATATATATTGGGGGCCCCAAAATCGTGGGCCCTATGCGGGCTGCACATGTGGCCCCACTGTGGGCCTGGGCCTGGGTGTTTGGATAGATTTTTTAGACCATGTGATTGAAGGACGTATTTTAATTAATACAAAAACATGAGAAAGTTACTTACGTTGTTGGACACATGTGTTACGCTGGTGCTAAACATCTCATGGGCGACACTTTCGTTTTGTCATCCATTCATCGAGAGATCCCATGAGGAAGCGAGGGTGGACGACTTAATCAATTATGTATCCAAACCAAATTAAAAAATTGAATGAGGGGCTTTAAAACCGGATAGCTTAACGAAGTTAGAGATTTGATTGCCACAACAAATGATTGAGGGAGTCAAAATCAAGGATTGACGAAAGAAGGTTGAAAACTAGGGAGTATAGTGTATTAAAAAAATGAATGAGAGGCCTTATTGTAAAATTATTGAATCGGTCAAAATTCAATGACCCAACTCCAAAATGTGACCTCAATTGATTGTGCGGCATTCCAAAAATAGGGAACTTAGTGTTACATAGAATTAAAATAATTGAGTGAAAATTTGTTGATCCGATCAAAATCAATGACCCAATTCCAATTTGATGACCTTAATTGAATGACAGGCCTCCAATTCTAGGAGGATTAGTGATATAGTATATTGTGTGCTACATGGATACCAAGTATCTATTTCCGAGCTCGAGTAGAATAAAAAAGCAATAGTAAAAGAATAAAAAAATGTTTTTGTGTGTGTGGTGAACTTTGTCAAATATTTTGTGCATTTGTGCAAGTCATGGCGAAAAATAAAATAAGCATGTGCTGATTTTCTTCCATGACATACATGAATGTCATTTTCATGATATTTTTTTGGAAGCAAACGAGATATTTGTTAGAGTTCATCACAAGAAAAATACAAATATTTTATTTTTTTCTACTATTTTCTACTGTACAGCCGGAAGCATTTGAGCTCGGGAGCAGAAGAGGACTTTTCGGTGCTATATTTGGATTTGTCTGTTTTATTTTTCGATTTGTAAAGGTTGACTAATCCATTATTTTTAAATTCAACACTACTTTATTATCTTGCCTTGACATGGAAGCCCAGTCAACATCCTTCTTTTGACCTCTTTGGGGTAACTTTAGCCCAAAATAAACCCTGTTGAAAACTTTACCATGGCATGACCCTTTTTTGCAATGCCGGAGTCTTTAATGTTGTTGTTGTACTGAGGAACGCCAAAGTTCCCGATGTTGCACCCTTGAACAACGTCATAGTCATCGACATTACCTCCCACGGCAGTGGTGGCTGGTGCTGGTACGGGATTGCTCTGGGCAATAATTCCATAGTCCCTAGTGTTCCATAGTGCAACTTCAACGCCTTCATGTTGGGCATTTATAAAAAGGGTCAAATCATGCTAAAGTTTCCAAGTGAGATCAACTGAAGAAAAGATTGAACAACCAAGGGTCGCTAATCTACTAATCGACGATCCACGACTCAAGGATGACCAATCCCGACCTATACTTGAACAAAAGCATACAAAAAAAACCATGGAAGCAATAACCATCCGCTACAAACAAAACATAACATGGTCAACTACAACATGACATAAATGTCAACAACATGATGACTATGACCAGAACGACTAAAGGACGACACTGTTGAGACAAATCTACTGTTGGGAACATCGCATGGGAAACAAAAAAATTCTTACGCTCACCACGATCAATCTATGGAGATCAACATCTCTGAGAGGGGGAGTGCATCTACATACCCTTGTAGATCACTAAGAGGAAACATTGAGAAACGTGGTTGATGTAGTCGGATGTCTTCGCGATCCAATCACGATCCGTCCCACGATCCAATCACGAACGTCTCGATCAAGTGCCAAACAGAAGGCACCTCTGCATTAACCACATGTACAGCCCGATGACGCCTTCACCACCTTAATCCAGCGAGCACGGATGAAGCGATAGATGAGTTCTTCGGTAGCACAATGGCATGATGGCGGCGGTGGTGGTGCAATCTCAGCACGGCTTCGCCAAACGCTACCGCATACGCGTTTTAGAGGAGAAATTGATCTAGGGAGAGAGGTAGGGATGTACCCATGCCTTGGGTGTGGTGTTGCCTCTCTCTCCCTCCCTATATATAGGAGGAGGGGATAGGTAGGGCGCAACCTTGGCCCCTCCTCCAAGGAGGGCTGGCCGGCCAAAGAGGGGAAGAGTCCACCTCCAACAAGGGAGGTGGACATCCTAGGGAGACTCCTCCTCCACCCTTTGGTGCATGGGACCTATAGGGGTCGGGTGCCCAGCCCACCAGGGGCTGGTGCACCACATCTTAGGCCCATGTGGCCTCCCGAGATGGGTGGGCCCCTCCTGGTAAACCCCCGTAACCCTTTCGGCACTCCCGATACAATACCGAAAACACCCGAAACTTTTTCGGAACCCAAATACCACTTTCCTATGTATAAATATTTACCTTCGGACCATTCTGGAGCTCATGTGACGTCCGGGATCTCAACTGGGATTGTGAACAACCTTTGGTCACCAACACAACAACTCAACTATGCCTATATCGTCACCGAATGTTAAGTGTGCAAACCTTGCGGGTTCGGGAACTATGCACACATGATCGAGACACCTCTACGGTCAATTACCAATAGAGGGACTTCGATGCCCATATTGGTTCCTACATATTCTACGAATATCTTTATCTGTCGGACCAACGATGTCAAGAATTCAGCTAATCCCGTTTGTAGTTCCCTTTGTCCATCAATATATTACTTGCCCGAGATTCGATCGTCGGTATCTCCATACCTAGTTCAATGTCGTTACCAACAAGTCTCTTTACTCGTTCTGTAATACAAGATCTCGTGGCTAACTCCTTAGCCACATTTCTTGCAAGCTTATTGTGATGTTGTATTACCGAGTGGGACCCGAGATACCTCTCCTTCACACGGAGTGAGAAATCCGAGTCTTGATCCATGCCAACTCCACAGACACCCTCGGAGATACCTGTAGAGCACCTTTAGTCACCCAGTTACGTTGTGATGTTTGATACACACAAGACATTCCTCCGATGTCATTGAGTTGCATGATCTCATGGTCATAGGAAGAGATACATTGACATGCAAAAAGCAATGGGAGTAAACTGGATACGATCAAACGCTATTCTTAAGGTTTGGGTTTTGTCCATCACATCATTCTCCTAATGATGTGATCCCGATATCAAATGGCAACTCATGTCTATGGCTAGGAAACCTTAGCCATCTTTCATCATTGAGCTAATCTAGTAGAGCTCACTAGGGATACGATGTTGTCTATGTATCTGATACGTCTCCATCGTATCTACTTCTCCAAACTCTTTTGCCCTTGTTTTGGACTCTAGTTTGCATGATTTGAATGGAACTAACCTGGACTCACGCTGTTTTCAGCAGAATTGCCTTGGTGTTATTTTTGTGCAGAAATCAAAGTTCTCCAAACGTCCTAAAAATTTACGGGGAGCAGTTTTGGAAAATATCAAAAATATCTGCGCCAAGCTCCACCTCAGGGGGTGGGCTAGTGGGCCACAAGCCCGTGCTCCGCCACCACCTCCCTGGTGGCGGTGGGCAGGCTTGTGGGGCCCACACGGTCCTGTCGCCCCCAACTCCATCTCTATAAGTTGCCTTTCATCCCAGAAAAAATAAAAAGAGAAGTTTTCGTCGCGTTTTCGATACGGAGGCGCCGCCACCACCCGTTCTTCATCTGGAGGGCAGATCTGGAGTCCGTCTTGGGCTCCAGAGAGGGGAAATCATCGCTATCGTCATCATCAACCTTCTTCCCTCTCCAATTCCATGAAGCTCTTCGTTGTTCGTGAGTAATCTATTCGTAGGCTCGCTGGGCGGTGATGAGTAGGATGAGATCTATCATGTAATCGAGTTAGTTTTGATGGGGATTGATCCCTAGTATCCACTATGTTCTGAGATTGATGTTGCTACTACTTTGCCATGCTCAATGCTTGTCACTAGGGCCCGAGTGCCATGATTTTAGATCTGAAATTATTATGTTGTCACCAATATATGTGTGTTTTAGATCCGATCTTGCAAGTTGTAGTTACCTACTATGTGTTATGATCCGGCAACCCCGGAGTGACAATAACCAGAACCACTCCCGGTGATGACCATAGTTTGAGGAGTTCATGTGTTCACCAAGTGCTAATGCGTTGGTACGGTTCTTTATTAAAAGGAGAACCTTAATATCCCGTAGTTTCCTTTTGGACCCCGCTGCCACGGGAGGGATGGACAATAGATGTCATGCAAGTTCTTTTCCCTAAGCACGTATGACGACACACGGAATGCATGCCTACATCACATTGACGAACGGGAGCTAGCCATATATCTCTCCGTGTTATAGCTGTTGCATGATGAATATCATCCAAACAAATCACCGACCCATTGCCTACGAGTTTGTCCTACTGTTGTTGTTACTTGTTTTGCTCTGCTGCTGGTGCTACTACTGTTGCTACTGTTGTTACTTGTCTTGCTTTGCTGCTACTATTACTGTTGCTACTGTCGTTACTTGTCTTGCTCTGCTGCTATTGTTGCTACTACCGTCGCTTGCTACTGTTGCTACTTGTTACTGCTGTCACTACTGCTGTTCCTTGCCACTGTTATCGCTCGTTACACTGCTACTACCTGCTACATTGTTGATTCGCCGGTCATTGACGGGAACTGACAACTTCCGTCAACGCGGCAACGGAGGCGCCATTGATACAATCGCTAGGAATAGTCTGCCATCAACAGATCGTTTCTGACACCATTGTTATCATATTACTTTGCTGTTACTACTGTGCTTGCAGATACTAATCTTTCAGGTGTGGTTGAATCTGACACATTCAGCTGCTAATACTTGAGAGTATCCTCTCACCTCCTGTCTGGTAAACCAACAAATTGGGTCGAATACTCTACCCTCGAAAATTGTTGCGAACCCACGCGCTGGTGGGCCATCAACAACATTCTTCTAGTTTCATTGCCGGGGAGTGCTAGCAGCATTCTTCTGGTGCCGTTCCAGGAGAAGGTTTGTTGTCATCAGCATTCGTGTAGCTATCGCGAGAGATTGCAAATCAGCATTTTTCCGGCGCCATTGCCGGGGAGGTATTCCTATATTCTCTGAGTCACTTGGGATTTATATCTGCTGATCACTATGAAGAATCTGAAGGATCCGAATACCAAAGTCTTGCCCTCAACTACAAGGAGAGGTAAGGAATTGACATCTAGCTCTGCAATTGATTCACCTTCAGTTATGAGTAAGTTTGTGACATCACCTCCTGCTAGAAATCTTGATATGTCGCCTGTGCTTGATGATGCTTATGATACTACTGCTAGAGATGCTATGCTTGATACTATGCCTGATGATACTATTCTTGTTACTATGCCTGATACTGCTAGAGATGCTTTGCTTGATACTGCTAGAGATGCTATGCCTGATACTGCTTTGCCTGATGATGCTATGCTTGATACTGCTAGAGATACTCCTTTGCCTGATGTTCCACTAGGAGTGTTCCTTGATGCTCATATTGCTAGAGTTACTACCAATGCTCGTGATGCTTCTGAAACTACCGATACTATTGAGATAGAACCTGCTTTTGCTCCTGCTAGATCTAGCTCTCCTAGATATGAATTTCCCGATATACTTGAGGGTTACGTTATGGAGGGAGAGATAGCTGAGGATTTTCTTGCGTGTAAGGATGCCTATGACGCTGAGAAATTACTTCTCAAGTGGAAGGAAAAATCTCGGGAAGCTAGGATGAAAAATGACCCGAAGTTTGCCACTTCGCCTATCTTTATCACCGATAAGGATTATGAATTCTCTGTCGATCCTGAGATAATCTCTCTAGTCGAATCTGATCCTTTTCACGGTTATGAGTATGAGACGGTCATAGCCCATCTTGCCAAACTATCCGAAATAGCCAACCTTTTCACTAATGAGGAGAAGATCCGCCACTACTATATCCTTAAGCTGTTTCCTTTCTCTCTAAAGGATGACGCTAAAGTCTGGTTCACCTCTCTTGCTCCTGGATGTGTGCGTAGTCCCTAGGAGATGGTCTATTACTTCTGTGAGAAATATTTCCCTGCCCATAAGAAGCAAGTTGCCTTGCAGGAAATATACAACTTTGCTCAACTCCAAGAAGAGAGTCTTCCACAAGCTTGGGGGAGGCTCGTCCAGCTACAGAATGCTTTGCCTGATCACCCTCTTAAGAAGAACGAGATACTTGATATCCTCTATAACGGACTTATCGATGCCTCTAGAGACCACCTAGATAGTTGTGCTGGTTGTGTTTTTAGGGAACGAACTGTAGAACAAGCTGAGACCCTACTGAATAACCTCTTGATCAACGATAATGCTTGGACTATTCCCGAACCACCTCCTAAGCCAACTCCTAAGAAAAGAGGTATTCTATTCCTCAGTCCCGAAGATATGCAAGAAGCCAAGAAATCTATGCAAGAGAAAGGCATTAGATCTGAAGATGTCAAAAATCTACCACCTATAGAAGAGATCCATGGTCTCGATAACCCGATACAGGTAGTGGAAGTGAATTCTCTGCGTAGGTTTGATGAGAGTGATATTCCTTTTGATAAACCTGCTAGCCTATGCTTTGATGAATTTGACAACTTTGTTGCCAAACAACAGAGTTTCAATGATTATGTTAGCAGACATTTGGAACAAAGTACTCGTATGCTTAGCCATTTAAGTGCTTGTGTAGACAGAAATGTCAATGCTCTCAAGCTTCTGAGTAAACATGCCTCTATGATTACTACTCAGGTAGAACAAGTACTTAAAGCTCAGAATGACCTGCTCAACGAACTAAATGACAACTCTATCAGAGTCATTACTAGAGGAGGCAAAATGACTCAGGAACCTTTGTATCCTGAAGGTCATCCTAAGATAATTGAACAAGATTCTCAAGGAATCAATGCTGATACACCTAGTCATCCTAAGGAGAAGAAGATGGATGATAGAAGCATGCACGCCAGTTCACCAAATACTGTCACACCTGAAGAACCAAATGATATTTCTGCGTCTGATGCAGAAACACAATTAGGTGATGAACATGAACCTGGTGACACTATGGACAGTGATGTTCATAATAATGCTCAACCTAGCCATCATGAGGATGTGGAGATTGAACCTACAGTTAATCCTGATAATCCACAACCTAAGAGATACGACAAGAATGACTTCTCTGCTAGGAAGCATGGTAAAGAAAGAGAGCCATGGGTTCAGAGACCTATGCCCTTTCCTCCTAAGCCATCCAAGAAAAAGGATGATGAGGATTTTGAGCGCTTCGTTGAGATGATAAGACCCGTCTTTCTGCAAATGCGCTTAACTGATATGCTCAAGATGTCTCTGTATGCCAAGTACATGAAAGATATCGTGACTAATAAACGGAAGATACCAGATCTTGAGATCTCCACCATGCTTGCCAATTATACTTTCAAAGGTGGAACTCCTAAGAAACTTGGTGATCCCGGAGTGCCCACTATACCTTGCTCCATTAAAGGAAACTACGTAAGAACTACCTTATGTGACCTTGGATCCGGTGTTAGTGTTATGCCGCTCTCGCTTTATCGTAGACTTGAATTGGATAAGTTGACACCCACTGAAATTTCTCTGCAAATGGCCGACAAATCAACTGCTTTCCCTATCGGCATTTGCGAGGATGTGCCTGTTGTGGTTGTTAATACCACTATCTTAACAGAATTTGTTATCTTGGATATTCCCGAGGACGATGCCATGGCTGTCATCCTCGGAAGACCCTTTTTAAACACTGCAGGGGCTGTTATAGATTGCAACAAAGGCAATTTCACTTCCCATGTCAAAGGTAATGAGCACACAGTGCACTGTCCGAAGAAACGATATCCAGTACATTGCATCAATGCTATCGAAAAGACTTCATCGATTCTCATTGGGAGCTTCGAATGCCCTATTCCTCGTGTCAAGATGAAGTATGATTTGCTTTTTGGGAAGATACATATCCCCATTGAGGTGACTTAGTGGCTATTCGAAAATTCTCCGTTCTCTCTTGCGATTCGAGAAGGTTTTGTCATAAGGACTTGATCAACCCCATTGACGGATTTCTTTCGATGACCATGAAACGGGTGAATCAAAGAGTCACATACCTCTGTTTTGAGTTTTCCTTTTCTTTTTCCTAGAAGAAAAATGATAGAATTAGTTTAGTTTTTCCTGTTTTCTGTTTTAGCGTCCCAGAGAAAAAATACCTCAAAAATAAAAGTTCTCCGATGGTCCTGAAAATTTAGTATGTTTTTTTCTGGAATTTTTGAAAATTTCTGAGCCTGAGAGCTGGCCTGGGGGCCAGACCAGTGGGCCACAAGCCCTCCCACCGCCACCTACCCCCCTGGTGGCGGGGTGCAAGCTTGTGGGGGCCACAGGCACCCCCTCCACTCATTCCAGCTCTTAGCCTCTTCTTCCACCTCCAGAAAAATTTGTTTCGCACCTCAAACCCGTGTTCTTGCTCATTTGGGCGTGATTTTCGATCTCCTTGCTCGAAGCACCATTCTCCGAACCGTTTTGGGGAAATTACTCCTTGGTAAGTGACTCCTCCATTGGTCCAATTAGTTTTTTCTCTAGTGCTTTATCCTTCGCGTATTCTTGCTACCTTGGTGACCCTGTTCTTGAGCTAGAAATGTTGATTTTAGTTGGTCCCAAGTAGTTTTAGCGCGTGATACGGTCTCTAGGCACTAGTAGGAGTAGTTGCTACAAGTTGGGTTAATCCTTATTCACTTTTATTTCGAAGTCTCTAAAAATTTCAGAATTTTACAGAGCTAGAAAAGGGAAAGATGAGGAGGTTCTTGAGAGGATCTTCAAGCCATAACTCCAAGGAGGATGAGAAGAACCACCCCAAGTAGTCCCTTGAGTCACAGAAGTTTGAGCGTGCGAGTGGCCAAGTGATGAATTTTTGCGCGCCGCCGGACTTTATGAAGACTTTGGTTACTTGGTGGAGAACGCAGGTCTTACTGCGTTCGTTGAACATAAGTGCCCACAATATCTCCTCCTCACCAATATTTTTGTTCAAAGCTTCAACTTTTATCCGAGGAAGAATCCTCCCATGGTTGAGTTCATGATATACGATGTTCCCCAGTGCATGACGCTGCAGGACTTTTGCAATGTATGCAAATTACCTTATGTTGGGGATATCCGTGACCCTCGTCCACGGGACTTGGAGGATTTCATTGGTTCTATTGTTGTTGGAGAGGAGAGAGGAGTGTCTCGCGCTAGAATTGCTAGCATACATTTTCCTGTGCTTCGGTACTTCACACTATTTGTGGGAAAATGTTTGATTGGCCGTGGGGAGGCTGGATCACATAGTTCTCCAAACCTTGCGGTCTTGCGCGAAGGCCTTTATAACAATAAGACTTATAGCTTGGGCGCTATAGTAGCTCAACGGTTGAACCTGAACTGTTCAAAGGGTGTCGTCTATGGAGGTATCTACGCTACCCGTCTTGCCACACACTTTGAGATACCCATTAGACTGGGAGAGGAAGGAGAGATGCTTCTCCCTGAGAGATATCTAGATTATGACAGCATGGTTCGCCATGATTTTCTGGATAGAGATGCTAGTAGACGGATGATTTATAACCTTGTGTTTAGTCAAGGTACTCGAGAGACTATTACTTTGCCTACTCCTTCTTTGTTTGATCTTCATGCAGGCAGGTACACTATTATGCCCGCGGGCATCTAAGCATATTGGGGCTTGGCCCAACCACAGGCTCCCGTGCCCGAGCCGCTAGTCGAGTACCAGACGCCAGTTTATCAGTGGGAGCCAGAGGAGCTCACACAGCAGTGGCATCCACAGTCTGCTCCGGAGTATCCTGGAGCTGGTTATTTCCCACCTTGGGAGTAGACCAAGCTAGGCCAAAAGCCTAAGCTTGGGGGAGTACGTGTTCTCACCGACTTCACATTTATGCTTATGCTTTCACTTTGTTAGCCGGTGCTTACACTTTGCCACTGTATTATCCATGCTAGTTTCTTTTCATTTTCTTGTTTTCTTGTTTTCTGTCCTTTTGAGAAAACCCAAAAAGATTTTTCTTTCTTCTTTTGCTTGTTGGGAGATTTCCCGTGTAAATAGTTCTATTTTTCTTTGGGTCAAGGTAGAAGATATTGGTTACAATGCTTAGTGGTTCTTACATGCTTACCTGTTTAGCTTTCAAAGAGCCATATTATTTTGTCTTCTCCTTTGTGTTTTCCTGCAGATTCAGCTTAGTCCAATGCGCTTATTATCGTTTTCATCGTTCGATCGTGCAAATGAAAGGCCACAATGATGGTATATGATGAAGTGACTGAGACTGAAAAGCTGGTATGAACTCTATCTATTTTGTTTTTGTAAATATGACTAGCTTGTCGACCCAGATTTAGCTTTGTTGTGAGAGAACCATGTTCGCAATGACAACTTAGAGATCATAGTTTCTGATGCCATGCTTATTTAGCTGAGAGCTTATAATGGTTTGTCTTGAATGCCAACATAGATTTTGAGATGACTATGATGTAGTATGATAGGATGGTATTCTCCTTTGAATGTTTCAAGTGGCTTGACTTGGCGCATGTTCATGCATGTAGTTGAAACAAAATCAACATAGCCTCTATGATGTTCGTGTTCATGGTGATTTATATCATGTTCATGCTTGCATTCAATGTTAGTCAAACTCATTGCATCTTGATGACTGTTGTCGCTCTCTAGTTGGTCGCTTCCCAGTCTTTTGCTAGCCTTCACTTGTACTAAGCGGAATACTGCTTGTGCATCCACTTCCATAAACCCAAAAGTTTTTCCATGAGAGTCCACCATACCTACCTATTTGCGGTATCTACCTGACGTTCCAAGTAAATTTGCATGTGCCACTCTCTAAACCTTCAAGAAATAATCTATTTTGCATGCCCGAACCGCTCATGTGGTGACAGGGGGCTATTGATATCTTCCATGCTAGGAGTGTTATCCTCGACATGTGTTTATTCACTGTCATTCACGAGAAAGGGACCGGTAATTGGAATGCCCTGTTCCACGGTTAAATCGAAAACATAACTGTAAAACAAGACCCCCCCCCGGATTGATGATAGTACAGACGGTACCCGAGGATTCGGCTAGCCGTGGAGTGTGATTGATTGGTGGTGGGGGAGTTAAAACTTTACTTTTCTGTTTGGGAACCGCCTATAGCATGAGTAGCATGGAAGATATTGAGAACTCTTGGTCATTGCGTTGACAATGAAAGCATGCCACCCAAAATTATTATCTCTGTGTTTCAAAGCTTGAGCTCTGGCACCTCTGCAAATCAATGCTTCCCTCTGCGAAGGGCCTGTCTATTTATTTTCCTGTTGAGTCATCCTCTTCTTATATAAGCGCCAATTAGAGAGCACCTCTGTCATTTTTATGCTTTGCTTTTGATTGATATTGAGTATGACTATGTATGGATCTTCGTTTCTATGAATTACAATGTTTAGTCAGCCCTTGATCTTTGAAAGTGTTGTGCATTTATGTTTTGCGGTCTCAGAAAGATCTAGCGAGATACCACCTATTCATATTGCTTCATGCTAGTTTTGATTGAAGTGTTGGTATTTGAAACTCATTATTATTTGCTCGTTAGCTGATTATGCCATTGATATTAGTTTACCGTGAGACCTTTGTGTCATTTTCTTATGTGGTTAACTTGTGATCTTGCTGAAATTCTGGTTATGAGTTAGACATAGTTGCAACAACAAGATCAAACAGAGTTTGTCAAAGTTTTTCTTTCTCTCTCAATTTGTCAACTGAGTTGCTTGAGGACAAGCAAGGTTTTAAGTTTGGGGGAGTTGATACGTCTTCATCGTATCTACTTTTCCAAACTCTTTTGCCCTTGTTTTGGACTCTAATTTGCATGATTTGAATGGAACTAACCTGGACTGACGCTGTTTTCAGCAGAATTGCCTTGGTATTATTTTTGTGCAGAAATCAAAGTTCTCCAAACGTCCTGAAAATTTACGGGGAGCAGTTTTGGAAAATATCAAAAATATTTGCGCCAAGCTCCACCTCAGGGGGTGGGCAAGTGGGCCACAAGCCCCTGCTCCACCACCACCCCCTGGTTGCGGTGGGCAGGCTTGTGGGGCCCACACGGCCCTGCCACCCCCAACTCCAGCTCTATATGTTACCTTTCGTCCCAGAAAAAATAAAAAGAGAAGTTTTCGTCGCGTTTTCGATACGGAGGCGCCGCCACCACCTGTTCTTCATCTGGAGGGCAGATCTGGAGTCCGTCTTGGGCTCCGGAGAGGGGAAATCGTTGCCACCGTCATCATCAACCTTCTTCCCTCTCCAATTCCAGGAAGCTCTTCGTCATTCGTGAGTAATCTATTCGTAGGCTCGCTGGGCGGTGATGAGTAGGATGAGATCTATCATGTAATCGAGTTAGTTTTGATGGGGATTGATCCCTAGTATCCACTATGTTCTGAGATTGATGTTGCTACTACTTTTCCATGCTTAATGCTTGTCACTAGGGCCCGAGTGTCATGATTTCAGATCTGAAATTATTATGTTGTCACCAATATATGTGTGTTTTAGATACGATCTTGAAAGTTGTAGTTACCTACTATGTGTTATGATCCGGCAACCCCGGAGTGACAATAACCGGAACCACTCCCGGTGATGACCATAGTTTGAGGAGTTCATGTGTTCACCAAGTGCTAATGCGTTGGTCCGGTTCTTTATTAAAAGGAGAACCTTAATATCCCGTAGTTTCCTTTTGGACCCCGCTGCCACGGGAGGGATGGACAATAGATGTCATGCAAGTTATTTTCTCTAAGCACGTATGACGACACACGGAATGCATGCCTACATCACATTGACGAACGGGAGCTAGCCATATATCTCTCCGTGTTATAGCTGTTGCATGATGAATATCATCCAAACAAATCACCGACGCATTGCCTACGAGTTTGTCCTACTGTTGTTGTTACTTATTTTGCTCTACTGCTGCTACTACTATTGTTGCTACTGCTGTTACTTGTCTTGCTCTGCTGCTGCTATTACTGTCGTTACTTGTCTTGCTCTGCTGCTATTGTTGCTACTACCGTCGCTTGCTACTGTTGCTACTTGCTACTACTGTCACTACTACTGTTCCTTGCCACTGCTATCGCTCGTTAGGCTGCTACTACCCGCTACACTATTGATTCGCTGGTCGTTGACGGAACTGACAACTTTCGTCAACGCGGCAACGGAGGCGCCATTGATACAATCGTTAGGAATAGTCTGCCGTCAACAGATCGTTTCTGACACCGTTGTTATCATATTACTTTGCTGTTACTACTGTGCTTGCAGATACTAATCTTTCAGGTGTGGTTGAATCTGACACATTCAGCTGCTAATACTTGAGAGTATCCTCTCACCTCCTGTCTGGTAAACCAACAAATTGGGTCGAATACTCTACCCTCGAAAACTGTTGCGAACCCATGCGCTGGTGGGCCATCAACAACATTTTTCTAGTTTCATTGCCGAGGAGTGCTAGCAGCATTCTTCTGGTGCCGTTGCAGGAGAAGGTTTGTTGTCATCAGCATTCGTCTAGCTATCGCCAGAGATTGCAAATCAGTATCCACGCATGTAGTTGAGTTTTCGTTGTATTTGAGTTTCCAATCAATACAATTATACCATGGATAATAAACAATTATCATGAACAAGGAAATATGATAATAACTAATTTATTATTGTCTCTACGATATATTTCCAACGTCTACCACCAATCTTGAGCCCACACCACTTGCACAATTTTACGAAGAACTTCGTTGTGCAACGAGACCACCAACCCAAAGCAGTCGGACATGTCCTCATAGAGGTCACACAATGAAGGCCATATGAGGGAACATGCAGCAGACGATGGAGGGGGTGGAGCGTCACGTAGTAGCATTAAGGACAAATCCCACCACAAGGTCTACAACAAATGACCACATGGCTACAAGCCAGAACGACCAATGACCAAGCCCTCAAACCGGTCATAGACGAGACAATGGGAGGCGGATGGGCTATATATCAAGTAGAACTACCACCATATATGGCGAAGAATTTTCGAGTGGGTCCGAGGGACATGTCGCAGAGGACGCGGAGTGGGAGGCCGCCAGGACAAACAGGAGAAACCATTGTCACACCGGTGAACAACCATGAGCCCAAGCCCATTGCAACCCCCAGCCACAATCATCGATCCCCGACCGTTACTCCCGACGGGATCTTGTTTGTACCACAGACCAACACTAGTCTTTCATGCACATTTCCTCACTTGTACGCACCGGGGACCAACTTCTTGGTCGGTCACCCTTTCCTAAATCACTCCAAAACAAAGCAAACTTAACTTTAAAGTTCATAGTGAATAAACTCCCCCAAAAAGAAGGAATTCCTTGCTGATATGTGTTTTCTATCACTCTATTAAGCCATGATGTCACACCGATCCAAAGCACAATCAGTGCGACCAAAGCAGGCCCAGCGATGCCGCAAACCGACTGCCATGGCCGACCAGGAAAACCAACGAGTGGTGGCTTCGATGGGTGAGGGCACCGATGAAGAAAAATTGCAAGCAACGGCGCGAAGCGATACATACATGATGTTAAGGGGAAACGATGAACACGAATGACCACCTCCTACCCCCGCCCCGTCGTTACGATCAACCCACCAGGGTCGCCTAGTGGCATTTGCCGACAACAACAAGATGAATGGAATCGTGGGGTTCATGAGTGAGTCGAGGGTCAAATTCCTATCTTCCAAATTCACATTTGATGTAGATATGTTCTTGAAATGATATGGTATATAGGTTTGCAAGAAAAGATTGAGGTTTGTGAGCAGTTGAAGATCGACATTTTTTTTGACAAAACTGGTGATTTACTCAAAAAGAAATGAGCCAAGTATGAACATCTTTATGTAGCTTGATCAAAAACCAGTTGATCTCGAGGTAACCGCATCTTGCTCGATTGCAACTCGATAGCTCGACACAACCGATTGTTGTTACATGATCTTGTTAAATATTAAACGAAAATATGTTAGTCCATTATCATATATGTTGCCTACATGTTTTTTTTTATTTTGTTTACAAGCAAGCGCCGAAGGTTAATTAAATGTGAATTAAATTTATCTATTAGTATGGTACAGGGTCATGTGCTACATATCTTGTTTGAACATCTCATGTTTTCTTATCCTTCTCTAGCAGCCTGTCTAGTTGGTAAAATGGTCTTACACTGTAGAAATTTTATGTCTTATTTAATTTGGAACCAACTGAAGATTGACAAAAATAGCTACGAACTAAGTACGAGTCATTTTTATAGCTTGTGAATTTTAACTCGTATGAATTTCAGTATGAGTTGAGTCGAGTCTATGCTAGCTTGCTCGAAATCGACTGTTTTCAGTCCTGCTAGTATTTTTCTTTTGATGATGTCCTATTGGTATATTGATATTTCCTTCGCTTTTTAAATTTTTTTACTATGAATTACATATAAAGCGAAATAAATAAATTTATATTTCAAAATATATCTATATTTATTCGTTAATTTATAATAGAATCTTTAAAAAATATATTTAGTAACGAAGGGAGTACCTCTGAAGTGTGCGACCTCAAATAGGCTGCCTCTAGGTCGACAAGTGTCTTCATATATAGCCAAAAAACCTGCATTTAAAAAATGTCACCGTGTGCTAGGAGACATGAATAAACATTGTATCTATCAAGCACCCCACACGCATACATGTGGGTGTGAGGACCCTCGATTTTTTCTAGATCTCATTATTGATTACAGAAGAAAACGATGTGGACATGTACAATGTATACCTTTCCGTAGAGAAATCGGTTATTGTCATTTTCTGGAATAATTTGGCAGTTCCCGCTAGATGTTCCACACATATGCTTTATGTATATATCAAGAAGTATCGATCATTGCAGTTTCTTTTTTGGGCTCATGGGGCAGGAGTTGGAACATGTGAGGACTATAGAAGATCAGATGAGGCCAGTGATTCATGTCGATCCATACGTACAATACTCTGTGTGTTTGTTCGTAACGTTTTGGCCACCCATGCGCCACCCGATCTAGTTTGTGCACTGTACCCCAGCGCCCACCCGCAAATAAACAAAGAATACAAATATACAATCTCCAAGCTGATTAATTCCTACAAGCATCTCACAGCACATCAGCTGGAAACTAAATTAATACGGGGGCGTTCCCCCCCTCAAAATAAAATAGAATACGGGGGCGTTCCAGAGGTTTCAATAGCATTATCTTGGACGATATATTCCCCTTAATATTTCCAGCCTCCACGTAGCCAAAACAAAAAACAATCCAAAAGTATTGCACAGACTGTGGACTTGCCAATTGGTTAACCAAACCCACATACATATTGATTTTAATTTTAATCAACTGCTGGTTGATTATATGAAGTCCACACTGGCAGTTTAATACTGGATCACGCTAAGCAATTGGGGATCTCTAGGAATATTGTTTAAGCAGCAGGGTCAATCGCGCCCACTGGCCTCTGCACCGCATTTAATTTGGCAGCCACATCTCTTTCCACAAGTCGCACAATTTGTTTAATCATCTTTCCTGCGGATGCAAAGCTGTGGGCGCAAATCCGGTTCGTGGAATGTGGCGCATGGCGTCGTTGAAGCCCAAACGATGATGAAGCGATGCATGGGTGGCATGCTCTCCTTTTTAATCATGGGGCGCATGATGCGTGTGTATGCATGGGAGCTGCTTATGCCCAGCGTTTTGTCACAGAATATATTTTCCGTCCAGCTAATCGGATTTGATGCCCTCGTTTTGGTGCTACGGTAATCTGCACCTGGTCTTGTTTATATTGATTCAAGAACTCGAAGAACTCTAGCCAACCCACGCGCCCAAGTATGAGCTAGCACCACGCCTAATTTCCTCAAATGTGAGATCCTAACAAAGAAGTCTTGTTTATATTGATTCAAGAATTCGACCAATTATAGCCAATCCACGCGACCAAGCGTGAGCTAGCCCCACGCCTAATTTCCTCAAATGTGAGATCCCTGGAGATGCTAACAAAGAAGCATTCTCGTGTTGAATTGGATCTGCTGGTCAAACAGAAATTGGTAAAGATCTTCGTTAGTTGCATGTGTTTTACCGGATGACGATGAATTGTTCTTGAGGGCGAATTGCATTTTCTATGGTTGAGTTACCTTCAAGTCAACTTTAGTGTTTTCTTTTGGGGGCTGCTATCAGTCAGCCGGATGGTTTCTCTAAAAAATCATTCGCCTATTCAGCTTTTGGGTCAGCATGCTGGTAGCCGTTGGATCACATCAGTTTTACGGTAGAGCGAGCACGTCACCTCCAACAAAGCTTCATTGAAGCCTCGACGGAGTTCCAACACAACACTGAAGGCGTCCGGCGAGCTCCATTGCAGCTCCGATGAAGCTCCAACGCAAGACCGACGCTCTAGCCAAACTCCATTGCAGCCTCGGCGGAGCTTTAATGCAGTGTCGACAGGTCCGACGAAGCTCAATCGCAACTCCGATCGAGTTTCATTGAAGCCCTAATGGAGCTCCAATGCAACGCCGACAGCTCCGGTCGAGCTCCATTGCAGCCCCGGCGGAGCTCCAACGCAGCGTCGACGGCTCCGGCGAAGCTCCATGGCAACTCCGGTCCGGCTCCATTGCAGCCCCGAGAAGCTCCAACACAACATCGATGGGCTCCGACTCCACGGATCACGTGCAACTTGCTACACTACAGATCTGCCGCCATGGTGGACTCACGTTGCAGCTTTCCTCGTCGGCGGCGAGATCCTGCATTGTTGTGCTTGCGTCTAGAAGAAAAGAGAAGAAGCAGGTCCAAGAGCAACTCGGCAGAGTAGGCATCATGCGACCATCGACTCCAGCCCCTCACAACTCCTAGCAAATCATGGTGGTGCGCTCGTCATGGGAGCAGCGATTCCCTCCCTCTAGCTGTGAAGAACGAGGAAGAAGGGAAACAGGGGAGAAACAGGTGGAGAAGGGAGATTGCGTAGGAGATAAGGCCGAAAAGGGTGCAGTGCATGGTGTTAGGTTGATCTCTCGTTCAATGGGCCCAATGGCCCATTGGAACCTTGACCCACGCCCTGATCGGGGACGTCCAGCCCAAGCAAGGCTGGTGGGCCCCTGTCGCGCAGTGCTATAAAGAGGAGGTGGGGACCATGGCACAAGATACGAGGTTCACCGTCGCCGCTGGTTCCCCACTCTCAACCCTAATCCGATCCAGAGGGTAGCACTGAAGCGATGGGAAGTCCATCACCGCCGCTACCGCATCTATCTCCCTGCTTCCCCACCGTCGCCACCACGTCACGATGGACGCCGGAGGAAGCTCATCGAGTGTACAACAAGGTAATAAATCACTATCTCATCCCGAACACATCTAGCCTAAGATCCACGGGATCTATCAATCGTATCATGAGCAAGGTTGGCATTAGATGTGTTTTTGTATAAAACAACAACAAGTAAAGATTTCCCCTCCCCGATATGAACCCGAGAAGGGCAAAGATCAAAGAAAAGAAAGCTTCACCGGAGTTCTCTCCCGCAAAGAAGCGTTGCCGCAAGGTCGCGCATGTTCCTCTCGATCCCCACACGCATCGGCATGCCGAGGTGTGGGGAAGAAGAACCTACCTCCTCGGAGGCAAAGTATGGATCTAGATCCAAAAGAAAAATACTGAAAGCAAACGGATCGGATCCGGACAAGGCAAAAGAAGGGGGAAAATGCAATAAAAATTAAAGGAACCCACGGGGGCTAAGGACTTCATCACCAAATCCCTCGACGGCGGCGCGCCCACCGCAAGGCGGACGCGCCACCGAGGAGGGGGATGGCAACGAAGTTGTTTTTTTTTCAACCCTCGGACATGCTACCACCCATTCAGCAGGGAAGAAGACACCCTAACACACCTCTTGACGGCGCCGCACTCTCCCTCGGGAGAGGGTGCGCACCGGAAGAGGAGTGAAGGGGGGCGCCATTGCAAACGAAAGAACAGCGAAGCCGGCGGCACATCTGAGCCTCCTCGGCGGGGCGTGGTGGCCGCCGCGCGAGGGAATGGCTCGGTCGCCACGGCCGGCTTCCTGCACGATATGTGACACGGGCGGGAGGGCCATCCCGCATCCTCCGGCGGGGCATAAAGAGCCGCCGCGCGAGAGGTGCGACCCGGGGCCGAGGAAACCTGCTCGGCGGGGCAGAAACGGCCGACGCATGAGGGAGGAGACCCGGCCACCACGGGCCGCTCGGGAACGAGCTGCAGAGGGGCGAGCCGCACCGCCAGGAGGCTCGGCGACCACGGAAACGGAGCCCCCTACTCGCGGGCTACAAGCGACGGAGAGGAGGCTCGGCCGCCGTGGCCACCGAGGCCTTGGCCTTGTGTGCCACCCCGCGCGGGACATGAGAGGAAAGGGGGCGGCACGCTCACGGCTCGGGCGAGAGGCCTCTCTGCGGGGCATCACAGCCACCGCGCCACGGAGGGGCTTCGGCCACCGCTCGACTCGAGGGGAGGAGAAAGAATGGCGCGTGGGGGAGGGAGGGAATGGATCGAGGGTTTTCCCACGCCTGATGCTGCCGGTTTTTGTTCAAGCGAAAGAACCGGCCGGCCGTTCGATTCAGATCGACGGTCCGAATCCTAACCCTAGCGCTGCATCGGGCTGTTGGGCCACCTGAGCCGGAATGGGCTGGCAGAAGCCAAATGCCCCACGCTCTAGTGCTGGGTGGCTGGGCTAGTTTCGGCCCAGAGAGGCCCTTATACAGAATTGTTCAAAGTTTCTGTAATTTTATACAGAATTGCAACATTATTTTTCTGCAAAAGAAAAATAAAAGGTTCTGAAAATAAAAGAAAGATTTTCAAAAAAGAAAAGTTCATGAATTTTATAAAAGGGATTATAAAGTTCATGAATTTTTAATCATGACAGAATATTTTTTCTGTAATAGTAACATGATTTTTCTGCAAAGAAAAATAAAAGGTTCTGAAAATAAAAGAAAGATTTTCAGAAAGAGAAAAGTTCATGGATTTTATAAAAGGAAATTAAAGTTCATGAATTTTTATTTTTAACAGAATATTTTTCTGTAAAGGTGCATGAATTTTCATATTCACGTTTTTCCGCTGCAAAGTAAAAGTTTAATCCTCCAATTAAATTGGAACCAATGGGAAAATTTAATTGGAAGAACTGTTCTTAGCAACGCTTTTCCCGTGTGGGTGAAATAAGATTCCAATAATTTCCGCTATGACAAAAGAAAAATGTTTGTTCTAAAGTTAAATATGGTATTGTTATTTTCTGACCAACGTTGATGATAACAATACTATAATTGTATGAGTCATCTTATGTTTAAAGCTTAAATCTCTGATAAATTTTGTATCAAAGTGATCAATTTTCGGGGCACAGATAGAGAAATGCATATTTCTATTTCTGCTACAATATGGTTAATGATGATGATTATTTCTTAGCAAAGTTGTTCAATAAGAATACTATCATCACATTGTTTATGAGTTATATGCATTATTTCCATTTCTGCCCAACGGTGATATGGAATTAATGCAGAAGAATGATGTTTTATTCTAATTCTACCACAGCGGTGATTTAGAATATACAAAAGGGTTTTAAAAGGTTTAATGTGCATAATTTTAACCAGACCAACGTAGGGTTATTTTTTATGCTCATTATTGTCTGTTTATTTGCTAAGCTCTCCCAGACTAAAAGTTTTCTTTTCATGCTTTCATTCCTGAAAGCGAAAGATTGGGTACTAGTGACCCGAAAGATGGAAAAGAAAGGACATAACTTGAGGGAATATATTCTCTCTAAAGAATGGCCTCAAAAGAAAAGAACTCTTGGATATTAATTCAAGAAAAGAAAAGAGATAGGTCATTGAGAGTCTTGGTTAACGAATGTCTTTCATGTACTCTCTATGAAGAAGTCTCCTTTTTCAGTCAACATGATTGAAATGAAACAAGCAACATGCATGTTTAATTTGACCAACGTCGGATCAAACATGTGTGTCAAATATAATTCAGATTTATTTCTGAATATGAAGTCAAAAGAGCCAATTATGGCATTTATGTCCCTTACAGGGAATTACCCGCATGGCGGGAAAAGTCTGGGAAAAATGTCTGCGTAACCGGGTAAAGTTGACATTGTATTATGTCAACAATCCGTGTATGGCGGGAGAAATTTTGGCAAAGGCCTTACCCTGTATGACAAGAGAAAGTTATGATGACTCATGTGCGGTTAATGTGTCCCACTATGGGAGAAAAGTACGGAGTAGCTATTAAGCTTTCCTAGTATCGACCGTACACCTTATGTGTAACGGTCATTAAGCAATCACTAAATCCAGAAAGGATAAAAGTAACAGACGAACCTAAAGACAAGAATGATATGCAAGTGTGACTTGCAAAAGTGACAATTATAAAGAACTCTGTTGAGTTTCTGAAATGAAATGAGGAAAAAGTACTCCCATACTAGTTAACTTATAACTTCATTTTACATGAAGTGATAAGATGAATGAGCTAGATAATCGAAGTTTCCTCATTTCACAAGAGCTATGAATGGGTTTCGAAATTGTGGCAGAAAAGTTCTTGCCACATTTCGAGGGGGAGAAAGAGACATGAAATACATTGTAGTGTATTTCATGACTCCTCTGTACTTTAGATGATGTGCTGCACATTACTCCTCTGTACTTTAGATGATGTGATGCACATTATGCATCTAAAGTGATCCATTAATGAAGAATGTGATTGTCAAGGGAAGTACGACAGTCATTAGAATACTGTCATTACGATACCCCTAAAGAAAAGAAACAGTTTCATTTCCGGATCTTTTATAGTTCCAAAAGCAGACTAAGGAATACAACAATGGTGCTTAAAGTGCCATAAAGAAGAAAGTTTAAAGATACGCCATTTCTTTAGTGAAGATGGAGTAATCTAGGAGAGCATGTTGTATGACCTATACAACACCTGTTGTTAGCTCTACAAGGGATCTTATGATACAGGTCTCTGTAAAACCTATTGCCTTTTGGAAATGGGTGACTATAGAATTAATTTGCCTCTTGGCAATGACAGAGCAACGACAACCCCATATGAAAGGAGTGCCAGTACCTGAGATTTTGATGGTCTCTAGGAATGTGAAAATCAGATACTTGTGATTACTATAAAGTCTATGTTAGTGAAATTCCACCATTTGAATTTCACTAACATAGACTTTATGAAGGGTCTACAAGGCAAATGTGACTCCAAAGGAAATATGTAAAAGGTGTAAAACATGACTTAAATCGAAAGATTTTTGTGTAAATAAAATGAGAGGACAATTGTATTCATGCAAAGTTATAGAATGGAAAATTCGTTTCCCAATTCCTGTGCATGTGGATGACGTCCTACTTGCTAGTGGTGGTGTCAATTCTAGTGGAGGAGGAGAGAAGAAGTTCTTGTCCTCAGAGTTCAAAAGAATAAAAGGGGTATTAGGAATGTCGCATGGACATGCTAAGAAAGATCTCTAAAGTATGCATATGAGAAAACATACGCCTGTTCTTATAGTCAAGGGTAATGGAACTGGAAACTATGGTGTTTCAAAAGTTAATAAGAAAAGATTGTAAACGAATATGGTACCATATGCTTCAGTTGTTGGAAGCTCAAGATATTACCCTGACACAGTTCACGTATATATCCGGGTTGTTTTGGCAATGTCCAGTCCATAGATAAATCAATGAAATGGAGTCAAAGATATCAGCCTCATGCTGAAAGAAATAAGTGCTCTCAAAAGATTGTGAGTACAAAGGCAGGACTTGTGAAATGTATAGTGAAATCCACAATTGTCGCTAACTTTCATACTCAGAGTTTTGTGTGGAAAATCTCCAAATGAGTGAAACGATTGTCATCCATGTGATGCAATGATATGTTATAGCTTGATATGAGGCTGAGGGACAGGCAAAATGGTTAAGGCTACCTGTACCCGGAGTTGATAATGGTTGACAACAACGATAAGCATTTTAAGATATTTCGCTCCTATCACAACGAGTCAGGTGTTGATGCCAAACATACTGACAAAGAGTTACGTGTTGTGAGGGAGAAAGTCCGGAATTATGGAAAAATGCTTGAAGCAAAAAAGCAACAGACAAGTGTTTGCAGATCTCCTTATCAAAGGCTTACCGCCCAGTGCGTTCGGAGAACACACAGTCGACATGGGTTTTATGGTATAGTCTAATATTTCCGGACAATAAAGGGCCCAAGGTTAAAGAATCTGTCTCAAAATAGATAGGTACATTGTGGCTGTCTGATTCCATCGGCAATTGAGCTATGACGATGAAACATGCCCTATGTATTGATCTGTTGCGAAACGAGTAAAGTTAAAAGCATATGATGAGATCAAGGGGGAGAATGTTAGGTTGATCTCTCGTTCAATGGGCCCAACGGGCCATTGGAACCTTGACCCACGCCCTGATCGGGGGCGTCCAGCCCAAGCAAGGCTGGTGGGCCCCTGTCGCGCAGTGCTATAAAGAGGAGGTGGGGACCATGGCACAAGATACGAGGTTCGCCGCCGCCGCCGCTGGTTCCCCACTCTCAATCCTAATCCAATCCAGAGGGTAGCACTGAAGCGATGGAAGTCCATCACCGCCGCTACCGCATCTATCTCTCTGCTTCCCCACCGTCGCCACCACGTCACGATGGACGCCGGAGGAAGCTCATCGAGTGTACAAGAAGGTAATAAATCACTATCTCATCCCGAACAGATCTAGCCTAAGATCCACGGGATCTATCACAAGGACCTCATTGGGACACGTGGCGCAAAGTGGAGACGGTTTATGAAAGGGAGAAATCAACCGAATGAATCGGAATGTTTTACTTTTCTTTTTGACGGAGCAAACTTGTTGTGAAATTCCGTGCGTGTTTCGGGCAAAAAAAATGAAGAAGAATTGTGTGTTGTAGGTCAATTGTTAGTTCCTCCCGCTCCCTTCGGTTCACAATAAAGTGAGTACATCAAAACCTTGGTTCAGATTTCATATTGAGAATATTTGCAAAAGAAAAGGACTTCATATTAAGAAGAATTATATGCACGGTCTACCTCAAAAGCATTTTCAAATAGTACTCCCCGAGCTGTATTTTTTATTAAGATTTCAATGAAAGACTGCATATAGAGTAAAATGAAGGAATCTATATTTTAAAATATTTATATATAACCATATGTGATTTGTATTGAAATCTCTAAAAAAGATTTGTGTTTAGAAATGGAGGGAGTATAATATCATGGACCATATTTGTCGTGAACTTTGTTAGTTGCATGTGGTTTACGAGATGACGATGAATTGTTTTCTCGAGGGCGACTTGCATTTCCCATGGTTAATTTACCTTCAAGTGAACTTTGGTGTTTCTTTTCTTTTTTGACGGAGCAAACTCTAGTGTAATGAAATTACGTGTGTGTTTCGGGATCTTTTTTGAAGAAATGTGTGTTGTAGGTCAATTGTTAGTTCCTTCCGCTCCCTTCGGTTCACAACAAAGTGAGTATGTCAAAACCTTGATTCAGAATTCATATTATGAATCTTTGCAAAAAAGAATTCATATTAACAGAAAATGTATGCACGAATTTATCTCGAAAGCATTTTAAAATAGTGCACCCTGAGTTTCTAAATATAAGTTTTTTAAAAATTTACAATAAAAGACTAAATATGAAACAAAAAATAATGAATTCACGCCCTAAAATATGTTATATACATTTATATGTAGTTTGTATTGAAAACTGTAAAAAGACTTATATTTAAAAATAAAGAAAGTATTAATATCATGGGCCATATATGTCGTGAAGGAAATTCACTTGACACAACTTTTTCCTAAACAGGATAGTACTTCTTCTGTAAACTAATATAAAAGTATTTAGATTACTAAAATAATATTATAAAAGCTTTTATATTAGTTTATGGAGGGAGTACTGGTAGAAACTAAGGTTCTACCGCCCCTTTGCCTTAGGTTATAAGGGTAGGAGTGAGGTTGGGGGAGACGAGGGCGCCGCGACCGCGTGACGGCGCCGTCTCGGCGCAGGGAGGAGGCGGCGGCGAGTAGTAGAGGTGGCTAGGGTTAGGGCACCAGCCCCTAGTTGGAGCCGATCAAAATAGATTGATCTTTGCTTCCTCACAAAAGTGCTGATTACATGACTATATATAAGTCCTCTAGGCTATAATAAACTGAACTAAACCCTTAATATTATTAAAATAACTGGATCAGTTTGGCTAACTTGGCCTCTGGTCATAACAGTACCGAATAAACCAAATATTACAAATCCATGTTTAATTAGTGCTATACTTGACAGTTGAGTGGCAGTCAAGATCGAAGAGGAAGACTGGCTACAAAACGTTGATCGGGAGGCGGCTACAAAAGCTTGACAATTCATCAACTCTAGGACCCAGGCACACAGAGAAGAAAAGCACATGCATCCTGCATGGGAGGGCGGACAAGCTTCTTTAACAAAGCTACGCTAAATGTTATGCTACTGTCAGCACGTCCTGCTGCAATCGGGCGTCGCCACGTATGGCGACAGACCTGCATCAGGTACGTAAACTATATCCAGTTTACAAGTCCTATGAACCTACTCAACTGATGACCACCAAGTTAGTAATCGACCACGATCGATCAGCATGCTAACTGCTCCTAGGTAGCTCCACATGGTCTGTACCTCATCTCCCTATTTAAGCAGGTATTTTTATCGTGGGCTGCGGATGGGAATCTTGCACAGTGTTGTCCAATAGTTTGTGCTCATACTCCATCACCGAATGATGTTTAAGAAAAGCACGCAATGTCGCAATCCACATCATTTTATTTTCCAAGGATAGCGGTATATATTTTACCACATTATTAACTGGGTAGAAAAGAAGTTATCCCAGTGGACCTAAAGACTGATTACTATGCCACAGGAACTGGCAAGGAGACGTGTTTGAATAGGAAACCATAATTTTCTCGCAAGAAAACAAATAGAGAATGCTACTATTCAAGAGGTCACGCTCCGTGTTTCATGTTGATTGGCACTACTCCAAAATGGACCATACAAAAAAAATGCGGGCAGTGTTTTTTAAGCCGACATAAAAAACTCTACTTCCTACGTTCGGTAAAAATGTATATATAAAAATTTAGTTATAAAGTGAAATAAAAAACACATTAAAAAGGTGCAAGTCATCATCTCCCTGCTTTAATTACCCAAATCCAATAAGCTAAGTGAATGTAAAAATTTAGGAGATCATGTATAAAATATTATTAATTTTGATTACCATGTGATGAAAGGAAAAACATTTTCCTTTACTTTAAAATGTATAAAAATATATATATATTTTTACAAATAAATTTTATACCAAATATACATTCTTCACCGGACGGATGAAGTAAAATTGATTAAACCAACTGTTCCGTAGAGGGCTCGTAAAAGCGAGCAAAACGCTACAAAGTTCGTTTGAAATTCCACGGAATGCCCTCACACCACTAGTAAAACCAACCTCGAGAGGGCACGCATGCCTTTCTCCTTTTCGAAAAGGCGACCTCGCTAACTCAAATATAATAACCTACTCACCGAACCCCTAAAAACCTCGCTAAACAAATCCCGCAGCCTAAGCAAGTACCAGTACTACTACTACATGTCCAGCACGACCACATAATAATAAAAAAAACATGGTGCGCACATGGCACATGGTCATGGCCACAAGACATAAACAAAACCGGCGCAGCACGCCAGCCCCACCCCACCCCACCCCACCCCACCCACACCCCCGTGACGCATTTTTTATATATATACTCATATCAGAAGGCACACAAAAAAAAGGCACCAGCAGTACATCACGGGATTATTATAATATTATCCTACCAGCAAAATCCAAAAGTCTACTACTAGCAGTAGTACCGTAAACTCGAGGTCCGGACGCGCAGCACGTGGTCTTCCCCCGCGACCCACGCGCAGGGAATCCCGCGGGCCCACGGCGCCAGCGACGGCCCGCTCCTCACCCAATTCGGCTCGTGTGGCCGAGCCAGGGGCTGCACCTGTCGCCACTGCAGCCCCTGTGCGCGGCCACCCGTCTCGCCGACGCGCGGGGCAGGGGCTGGGGTTTGACCGGGCTGTCAGTGGCAGTGCGCGGCGCGGGACGCCTCGTGGAGCGGGACGCGCTCGTGCCCGACCACGTGGGCTGGAGCGGCGCGAGAGGAGGGCGCCCCGATCCGGTCGCCGCGGTGGCCCACCGCCGTGCTCGCCACACCTTTCTTTCCTTCTCTTCCGCTCGACTGATTTAATCACTTTTGTTTATTTAATAAAAATAATTAGTTTGTTTAATTTAATTGAATTTAATCATCGTCTTCTCCCACCCGATCTAACCTCCTGGCCCGAAAATAAACATAATCGATTAGTGGCGCCCCAGGCGCGCGCACGCACGCACAGGCCTGGGCTAGGAGTACTGGAGCAGTATACATACGCGAGAGAGGCAGAGCGGTCAAGGCTGGGAGAGAGGGAGAGATATAGAGAGAGAGAGAGCTCGTCGTCGTCATCATCATCATCGTTCGTTCACAGAGGAGGAGTAGTAGTATCAGTGAGAGAGTCAGAGGAGGAAGGAAGGTTCAGAGGGGGTGGGGAGCGAAACGAAATCCGTTTATTCCTCCTGTATCGGAGGCAAGTCCGCGGCCTCCTTTCCCGAGCCGGCTGGATGGAGAGGGACTTCCTGGGCGCCATAGGCCACGAGCAGCAGCAGCAGCAGCGCCAGCGCGCCGCCGCCGAGGACGACGCCGCCAGAAAGGAGTCAGGTACGCCCCCTCCCTCCGTCCCCCCCCTTTCCCGATTCGGGCGTGTTCGGCGCAACGAATCTTGGGACTGCCACGGCCATGCCCTCGCCCTCGCCCTCGCCCTCGCCCGCCGGCTCTGCTTGTTGCTGGCTCTCATCCGCGGGCCGCCGTGTCTGGCAGCCTGATTCATCCGCGGGCGGTGGCGGTGGCGGTGGCGGGCTCAATTATTTTACGCCTTTCTTTCGGTTCTCTCCCCTCCCCCCCCCCCCCCCCCCCCCCATGTTCTTCTTTTCTTTTCGAAAAAAAAAGAGAGAGAGCGCGTTAGGTATGCTCTGCCGAATTCCTTTCGGCGGCTCGGATGGCGAGGGCTAGCGCATCGGGGAAGCGACGGTTCTGTTCCAGGGACGGAGGGACACGCCAAATCATTCCGGCGCCGGCGCATGTGGCTTTGCTGATTTCGATTAGCCCTCCGTCTCGCCGCTGGGATGGGGATGTTTAACGGATCATGTGCTTCCTTGGCTTGCTCCATGCGTGTGCGTCCGTCCGTCCGTCCTCCTATATGTACGCCGTCGTCCGACCCTAACTGTGAATTGTCTCCGTTTCTGTCTGTGTGTGCAGCTTACTTTGGGGGAGGAGGAGTGCCGCCCATGGACTGGTCCTTCGCTGGCAGGGCCGGGGCCGCGCCGGCGGTCATGTCTTTCAGGTCGGCGGCGAGGGAAGAGCAGCAGCAGCAGCAGGGCGAGCTCGCCTTCTCCAAGCAGCAGGCCTCGCGTGTCCTCACTCCACAGGTAGCTCTAGTTTCTGCTGCTGCCCTTGATTTATGCGTGATTCGTGTTTTGCCGGACAGTTTTCCTAATTCTTGTGTGCTGGTAATGGTATGTTGTGCAGAGATCGTTTGGCGCTGAGAACCATGGCAGCGTGCAGTACGCCGCCGCCGCGCGTGCGGCTTACGGTGGGCAGCCTCCACAGCAGCAGCATGCTCCTAATGGTGCTAGGGTGATCCCAATGTCCTCGCCGTTCAACCCCAACAATCCCATGTTCAGGGTTCAGAGTTCGCCTAACCTCCCCAATGGCGTTGCTGCTGGGAGCCCGTTCAAACAGCCGCCTTTCGCGATGAACAATGCGGTCGCTGCTTCCACCGTTGGTGTGTACAAATCAAGGTAGATAATTTGGCCCTGTTTGATTTTCAAAAATATCTGTAAAATCCAACTTTCAAACTGAACTGTAACCTGTCTTATTTGTAAAGGGACATGCCGAAGCCAAAGACAGCGCAATTAACCATCTTCTACGCTGGTTCTGTCAATGTATTCAACAACGTCTCAGCAGAAAAGGTACAGTACTATTTTCTTCCTATTGGTAATGCAGTTTTCATTTCATTTAGGTTCGCTGGCTAAGCTGAATATTTTTTCCTCGTCGTTACAGGCTCAGGAACTCATGTTCTTAGCTAGCAGAGGATCTCTTCCAGCTGCACCCAGTACTGTTACTCGCAGCCCAGATGCAACCTTTTTCACTCCGGCAAAACTCGCAGCACCTGAGCTTTCACCTGCAAAGCAGATGCTACCTCAGATGCCACAACGTGTTTCGCCTCCTTTGTCAGGCATTTCCAAACCGATCTCCATGGTGTCCCAAGCTGCATGCGTCCCCAAGAGCGCCTCTAGCTCCAACATTGACTCGACAGCGCCAAAATCTTCAGGCCAGTTGGTTGTGCCTCCCACGAGTCAGCCTTCGTCGTCCACTCATCCTGTGACACTAGCCTCCACCACTGCTGCAAGTATTATGCCAAGAGGTATGGATGCTTACGCGTGCATCTTGTGCTGTTTGATGATGTTTAGTATATCTTGAATTGATACGCATATGCTGGATGATGTGTTGACGTCGTTATTTTCCGTTTCAGCTGTTCCTCAAGCCCGGAAGGCGTCCCTTGCCCGATTCTTGGAGAAAAGGAAAGAAAGGTACTACAACCTTCAGAATTTAGTCCTGCTATACGAGTATTACAGAACATTTACTAGTGAACTTAGCTACATACCATATCCTGTATTTGTGGTCATAGGCTGATATTCATCATGCCTTCGTGCTTATCTCTGTGCAGAGTGACAACTACGGCGCCGTATCCATCAGCCAAGAGCCCGATGGAGAGCAGCGACACGGTCGGAAGCGCCAACGACAACAACAGCAAGTCCTCATCATGCACAGAGATCGCCTTCTCAAGCAACCATGAGGAGTCGCTGCGTCTAGGCGGCCGGCCCAGGAACATCAGCTTTAGCGGGGAGTCCCCGAGTACAAAACTACACATCTGATCCGATATAATAATCTTCCGGTGTCCATAGGTTCAAATTCAACCATGATGGCTGATGCAAAACCGTAATAAGATTTTGCATCCAGGCAGGAGGAGGGAGAAGGGATATTGGGAAAAGTCAGGCAGCATGATATATGTTACTCCTATTGATGATGCTCTTATTCTTGTTTATGATGTGTTTTGTTTTGGTTAATTAGTCCGCGACCTGTAATGCTGGTCTAGCTGGTGCAACACCCCACCTAACTAACAAGAGAGCTGTCGCTTGCAGACTCTTGATTGTTATTTTTTGTTTTGCCCCTGCGCCCATTGTATTGCAGAAAGAAACATGTTAATTTAGCAGTATGAAATTATAGGCTTACAAATTTCCACCATCGGCCGCAGAGCTGTTTTGTTCTTGTTCTTTTGTTTTTACCAACTTCTACAGGCTTGCGGGATACAAGAGCTTCATAATGTTGGATGCTTGAGCTCTTGCGATTAAGTGGCGCGATTTCGGTACATAGGGATATGAACAGTAACTTTGAATAAAATAGTAAAAGAAATCAAACAAATCTGAATTCTTTAGGCATGTAAAAATTCGGGATGTTCAGACATTTGAGGAGGTCGTGGCAAAACAAAATGTAATTATGAAAGAAACTTTGAATATCCAAACACCATGAATCTGCATGCTCCCTATGAACTGAAGATATTCATGCCAGAAAGTTACACTTTTCTTCAAAATTTTAGCTATCTTTTTGAATTTATTGTTCATCAGCGCGGATGAGCCTGGGTGGTGAATTACCTATTTATTTATTTTATCTAAGATCTGTGTGAATATCTAATTATAGATCTTTCTAGGTGAGCACTGAATTCAGATAACCATCAGATAACCACCCTGGGCCAGCCACTACAGGGATCCTTAATTTGGGTGGTTTTGCTTGAAATTGTGGATGCCAGATGGTACTCCGCAATGAACGGATGTACTGTATGCTGTACAGTATCTCCCTTTCCTTTCCTTTCCTTTCTTTTTATTATTTTATTCTCCGTTGTTTTATTTCTCTAACCTCACAGACGAACACTGAAAGCTTCATGGGCTTACTTTGACCGTACCATACGTACATATATGTTGGGAATTCCAAGAAAGATGCCCCCAAATTGGTTGTACTACTGGTGATTCTTGCTTTGCTTTGGGTTTATTAGATATTTCTCCAGATGAGGATATTTAACCAGCTGAGCTCACAGGTTGAGAAAATGACCCTTTTAACGTGCAGTTCCTCTTCTTGTCGAGCACTTTTAGAGATTCTCACTGGTCGAGGGTAAGTGTGAGCATGTAGGTACTGTCAGTCTCAGTGCTAATTTACTCCCCAGCACGGATGCACCCACCATAAACAGTAAAAAATTAGAAAGATTCAAAAAGTTTTAAACTATTTTGGCAATAAAGATTACTTAGTGTTCTATCTACGTGTAAACTTTTTTGAAACAATAGAATTCATGGTGATATGGGCAAAAAAGTAGAGCCTCCAAAAAGGGAGAGGTGTTTTGGCTCCCGGATGCATATGCACCTGGATGAACAGTAACGTAAAAAGTAATAGTAGATTGTATTATTTTCGCAAGGATGCTTGACATTTTTTATGCGATAAGGAGCAGCCGTGTTTCATCAGTAAAAAAAAACAAAATTGAGATGACATTTTAGGGTAATTTTGGAAAAGAAAATAAGAAATCACACCTTCATATATTCGACAAAAAAAAGAAGACACGGGCTTCATATATTTGGGCCGGCATCGGATGCATGGGTTCGGCTCTAAACGGCCCATAGCTAGCGCTGGCGACTAAAACCAACTTGCAAAGTTGCGGCTGCTAAAAGGCCCACAACTTACCTAAAAAACAGGCCCACAACTAGTGCTGGCGAGTAAACACACGGTTGCACCGAACGGCCGTGACCGCGAGACAGACCCGACAGCTCCGACTAAAGCAAGCGAGTTCGAACGGCCGGCGGCGCTGCGTGCGGCTGGGGCGATTCCACCCTCGGTCGTTCTACCAAGCTAGGGCACGGCGGCCGTCAGGGCTCCAGCGAGCAACACCGGCCCTCTCGACAAGCGAGGGCCTGCTCCGTGCAGCGGCACCGGGTCCGCGTCAAGACAAGGTGAGCGCCCTGGCCTCCTCTTTGATCTGCGCTGCTGCGTACCCTAGAGTTTCCCCGTCCACGGTGTGTGATTTGTAGCATGTGCGTCGTTACTGAATATTGTTGGGCTGATTCGTAGCATGTGCGTCGTTACTGAATATTGTTGGTAAAATTCTCTAGCGTTCGTTTCGGGCCGATGAAGTGGTTCATTCTGCCTATGGCTGTAGCTTCTAGATTGCAAAATCCGGGTACTAGGTTCTCCTGGTTGTGGGTTCGGCACGTCTCTTTCAGCTTGGTTGATTGATTCTCCCATGGTTGCGTGAGTTGGTAATTCTGGCCTTCCTAAAATTCTGTCATGGTTCTGTTGCCTAATTCAGTTCCAAGCTCCTCTTGCTGGAGAAGCAACCACTGTTCATATAAATGAAACTATAAACTATCACTTACACTGAGCGACAAAGTCCGTGGTTGCTAAGTAATTCTGTCATCGACGCTCAAAGCATAATCATGTACCAATACGCAAACCTATGGGAAAAATCCTCGCAGCTCAAATTGAACTGTAGGATGATTCTCTATAAAATGTTGCATTCGTTGGGGACAGCATAGAGTCACTAGTAATACAATTCATAACATGAGCTCGCAAATCAGATCATAATGCGGACAGATGATCATAGAGCATAACAATCTGCCATGTTGTCCATGACATCCCTCTTATGCCTGGAAAATATCGCAGCCTATGGTATTTGGGCAATCAGGCTGATTTTGCACATCATCTACACATTTATTGCGAGAATCGATTTTAACATGGTTTATGATGGAAGTATTTCACAAAATATAATATGGAAGTGAAACTAGCTATTTGTACCACAATAAATGGAATACAGTTTCTCTGAATAAGACTTCCCTACATAAATACACGGTCGATCTGGCAGATAAAAAATAATGAGCACCAAAGATACATCTAATCTACATCTCCATGGGATCTCCCTCTCAATCCTGAGTTCATCACCATCACCAATCCATAGATCCCTGTCACCCAGGGTTCAGAAACATCACCTTTATTTCAGGGGAAAACTCCTGCAATCAACTGGTAAGAGGTGGAAGATGGTCTGGACGATGCGGCGGTGGCCCAGTGCAGTTTCTTATCGCTCATTGCCGCTCCAAACCTAGTCTCCTCCACTATCCCTCCCTCTTCTTTTTTGACGCGTATCCCTCCCTCTTCTTCTTCATGGACACCTCATCAGGTGATCTCGTTCAATCGGATTCTTCGCTTATCCTGTTGGCACCAAAATGAGAGGAAGCATCGAAGAAATCATTTTGTTTTGGACTTTGACGAAGCCTTTCGTCCCTCCGTTCCACTCTCCCTCTTGTTTTTTTCTTTTTTCCTATGAATTTTATTGGTTCTGTTGTTCCTGACATGCATCTTGGTCCTGTTTGCAGCCTTGGAGTGAGGGTTCTGGTAATCTTTCTTGTTATCTTCATTGTGTGCCGCTGACACCCTATTGTTGATGATTTGGGCGTCATTGATGTGCAAGATTATCTTTATTATTCTTAACGTTGGATGCAGTTAGTCCTAGTAGTTGGTTTTGTGCAAGTTATTCAAACAAAAACTTTACAGATTAGTTGAACTTTAGTGAATTCTGGTTTATGCAGAAGGCGTCAGAAGGCATGGCGAAGGTGGGAGAGAACAGCTTTGAGGATGAAATCATGGAGTCAGACATTGAATTGGAGGGGGAAGTTGTTGAGCCGGACAATGATCCTCTGCAGAAGGTCAGGATTTTGGTGAAAAGTGGTTTGATTTTGATAGAGCCATCAACCATATGTTCTGTGCTGGTGGTGTGAAAAATTGATGTTGTTAATTTGCCCTTGGCTGTTACAGATGGGAGATCCATCGGTTGAAGTCTCTGAAGAAATGCGTGATAAGGCACAGCTCTACAAAAAGAAGGGCGTTGATGCGCTTTCAGAAGGTAAGGTTTAATTATTGTCATAGGGATGTGAGCCAGTTAATCTTTGAATACCTGCAATATAAGAGAATGGATGCGAGCTTTTGTAGTTTGGTGAAACTCGGTACTGAAAGTGCTCCTCCTATTTGAATATTTGAATAAATGTGGATTTATGTATTAGGTAAACTGGACGAAGCAGTCGAGAACCTGACGGAGGCCATCTTGCTGAACCCCACATCAGCTATCCTCTATGCAACCAGGGGTATCAAGAGTTACTCTATGTAATCCTTCAATTTGATCTTGATTTTATACGGCGCTCTTATCTTTGTTGCATTTTATGCAGCTGGTGTTTTTGTGAAGATGAAGAAACCAAATGCAGCAATTCTTGATGCGGAGGCAGCATTACAGGTTTGGACGCCTCATGGATAATAAATCTCATTGCTGTCCATAGGTATGCTCACAATCAAGTTCCTGTGTAATGTGTACTTGCTCAGATAAATCCAGATTCTGCTAAAGGATATAAATCACGAGGGATGGCGAAAGCTATGCTTGGGAAGTGGGAAGATGCTGCTCATGACCTTCACTTGGCAGCAAAATTGGATTTTGATGAAGAGATCAGCTCAGAGCTTAAGAAGGTAATATAGCGACCACTAACATCCAAAATGCCTTTTGGACCCTGGGCTTAGTGATCCTGCATTTTTGAGAAATTCGAAAATAAATTTTGAGGTGTTAAAATTTGTTGAAGATAGCAAACATTATATACGCTGTCTTTTTTATAAATCCACAAATCTGTATTTTTATGTAGCTCACAGTAGTTCTTAATGGAATTTTACACATGTATATTACATCTATCTATCTATCTATCTATCTATCTATCTATATATATATATAGAAACTCTATTCATCACCCAGGGTGCAGAATAGTTTATTCTTCACCCGAGATAATCTTACGATCAATTTACAAATAAATTACATTTGAAATACAAATATTTACATTTATATTGAATCACTACGTAAAATTTGACAAAAGAAAAACAAAAATATAGGTCACAAGACCAAAACAAATTGAGTTTATTGTATTTTTTGCACTATTTTTGTATGGTCGTAATTTTACGTGACATAAAATATTTATACATTGATTATATTTTTTTACGGTCTCTCTTTGTGTATAAAATAAGACAAAATTTACGGAACGTAAAATTACGGTGTATTGATGTTAAAATAGAGGGGGGTGAAGTATATATATATATATATATATATATATATATATATATATATACATGTGGAATTATTTTACTCCCTCCTGTAGCCTCTATGCAATGTCTTACTTACATTGTATAGTGGTTGTGTCAATTAACTCGGATCGGAGGGAGGATTTTTTTTAAAAAAAATCTGGCATCAGTGGAGCCTTTTTTCTCTCTCAAGAAAGTGTAAAAACCTTGCGTTTCAATGCATAGCCTGAGCTCCGAATTACTGCACTCTTGTTAACATAGCCTACCATGGGGATAAGGAGAGTAGTGAGGACACTGATCCTGTCTGCTTAAGTAAGGATATGTCTCAAACATGCATTCCATGTACAGGTTGAACCCAATGTACACAAAATTGAGGAGCACAAGAAAAAGTATGAACGCCTGCGTAAAGAGAGGGACATGAAAAAAGCTGACTTGGAAAGACAGCGTAGGCATGCTGAGGAGGTAATCATCTTTCCAAATGGTTGATAAAAGTAGGAAGTTCTCTAGAAATCCTCTGTGTTTCCAAGTGTTATCATTAAGACTGAAACTCGTTTAATTAATAGGAAGGTCGTTACAAATACTCAAACCATGTTTGGTTTTGTTGTGACTGTCTTGATACCGCAAGAAACTTCTGTATACTAATGTTTTCATACACATTGTGTTACACAGGTTTCTGCTGCTTCTGCTGTTCTAAAGCCTGGTAAGTTTCATATAATTACTTGTTATATTATCTCCATACAGACTTATATACAAATGTTCGAAGTAAGTACACACAATATTTTGGACCCCAATAGACAGCGAACATTCGCTGTGGGGCATGGCTTGCGAATGTTTTGTATGGCGAATTCTTCGAAAGCACATGTAATTTCTTTACAAATATGTGGCAACATCTGGCAAACAGAGAATTTTGCTGCAAAATTGTCGTGTTCGCTTGAAAGAATTGCCATGCTCCCAGCACAGAAATTGCCGTGGAAAACGTTCGTTTTGCCATGCATCCCCAACGAACGTTTGCTGAATAACATTACCCATATTTTTTGCTTTCTTTTGAAGACCATAATGTTCTGTGTTCTGATAACATTTTCTCTGCAAAGTGAAGTGATTAATATTCTTACTGATGCTGGATTTAATGTGTCTGACTCGCACATTATTCTGTGATGTTTTATCAGGTGATGTGATCACTATCCACTCATCTAATCAACTGGAAGAAATATTTACAGCCGCGTCAAAACTGTCGAAGCTTGTGATTCTGTATTTTACAGCAACATGGTGTGGACCATGTCGCTTTATGGGCCCTGTTTACAAAAGCTTATCTGAACAGCACCGGAATGTCGTATTCCTTAAGCTGGACATTGATCAACAAGGCAATATTGCACACCGCTGGAATGTCTCAAGTGTTCCAACATTCTCCTGTGTGATAAACGGCAAAGAGATTGATAAGGTTGTCGGTGCTGACAAGACCGGCCTTGAGAGAAAAATTGCGAAGCATGGCTCTCTTAAACCGTGAGCTATCATATTACTTCTATGCTGTACTCATATGGACTCAACTCTCAATAAATGAGTGCTTATGAATAAAAATTGACCTACATGTGTGGAAATTCTGGTTGTCTCTGTATTTACCATATATTAATTTATGTGCTCTAGTGGTCCTGGTGCATGCACATACACCTGAGGGAGTATGTAGTTTGATGTTCCATGGAAAATTACTTTAGCAATCTATATGATGAAAGTTTACCATCAAAACTAAAGTTGCTCTTGCAGGATTATTTAGCTTTTCTGTCTAAAATGAACTATATTTCTTGTTACTAGTGTTTGTCTGTACCTTGTGCTACCAATGTTGTTATGTATTTTCAGTTCAAAATATAGTAACTTGAACATTCCAAATTTGATCTCTGAAAAGTATTTCTCATATTGTAGACTACATATTCTATGGTTCTTATATGTAAGAGCTCGATAATTGAAGCAGTAGCTGCTGTCAACTACATATTCTATGGTTCTTATATGTAAGAGCTCGATATGATGAAACAATACATTTAGCAAAGAATTGACTTCCTGCATGACTGCATCGCGACCTACAATGAAACGCTGCTCGGTGTAGCCTCTGGGGTACATCTAAGGATCTACCTGGGTTACTCAAAATAAGAAAGAATGATGTTGGGTTTCACTTGATGCTTTTGAATGCAAACTTTCTATTACATAGAGTAAAGCTTGTAGCAATGTGCTGAGAGGAGATAACAAATGCATTCTGTCAAAAGAGAATGAGAAAGATAACAAATGCACACAAAGATATATGGGATACATATTGGTATGCCTTTGTTGGAAAGCTATTTACTTCCTCTCATTCTTGGAGTAGAATCTCAGGACCACATAGAAGAAGAGCCGATAGAGCACACCCCAGGCAAGGAGGATCGCAACATCAACCCAGATGCTGTCCATTGTGATATCCATGGAGGTGAGCACATCCTGGCCTATCATGGGGCATGTTGTGATGTTTGGGTTCAGTTGTGTGTGAAGGCTACTTTGCTTGATTTCTCCCAGAGGTCCTGGTGACAACTGATTTTGTGTGCCAGTGTAGCAATGGCTGCCTTTGAACTCGTTGACGAGCAATGCCTCAAACGGGTACTTGATTGCGGAGATGTAGTGAAGCCATCTCCAGTAAATAGGGATCTTGTTCCGCTTCAGGAAGAATCCACAGGTGAGGAAGAAGAGAGCCGTCGTCGCAATCACGACGGCGTAGCCAGTGATGTAACTCGGAACAAGCGCACTCACCAGCATCACATATGCATTTGTTGTTATGAGCGATGCAAAGAGGACGATCCAGAAGTAGAGCAAGCTGCTATTCAGATGGAGCATGAACTTTGTGATCACCGCAAAGGTGAAGCCCTGAATGGCAAAGAAGGGAAGGTAGACAATGAGGGAGGAGATCACATAGGTCGAAGCACGGTATGCATTGTGTGACCTCTCGCGGATGAAGATGAAGCGCTCCTGGATGAATGTTGGGACCGCATCATTTGAGGAGAAGAAGACAAGGCAGACTGCAAAGATGTAGAAGTTGAGGATGCGGTTGATGGTCAGGAAATCAGAACCGCTGAGGCGATGGAACAGCGTCGAGAGGATGAGGGCCATGACCGTGAGAACAACCTCACGAGAGAGGAACAACTCTGGTGTGCGCACGACATTCAGTCCGGTACGCCATGAAAGTACAGCCACCTCCCTGAGCCAAGGATTGGCAAACTTGGGCCCGTCCTCTGGTGCATCTAGTGGCTCAATATCAAGCCCCTGCTCCTCATAGTCTGGCTCTTCTAGCTTGAACACTGGTTCTTGGGGAGATGGAGGAATTGACCTGTGCGGCGTATTCACACGGCTTCGCTGGTAGCTTGACATTGGGGTCCTCGCTGGTGTTCGCGCTGGAGTCCAAGTGGGCCTGCGCTGCGGTGTCCCTGCGACACCGTTGTAAACCCAGACTGAGAAATCTTTGTAGAACTGTGAAGCCAATCTTGGATGGTACCCCGAGGCCACAGTATGCAGTGGCGTCTGTGTTTTTCTCTCAAGAGAGTTGTCGAAATCACCCTCCTCGTCATCAATATTGTAGGACTCAAAGTTTGAGAAGGGGTTAGCATGAGGCGTTGCGCTTGCAAGTGAAAACTGGTTGCTTTTGAGTTGCATTTGCCTGAACTGAACTGACTTCTGGTATGGTGTCCTTGGTGTTCTCGGCACCGGAGTTTTCGCAGCTTCCGTGGGTTTGCTGCCATCCCTCTGGTATGCAACCAGAGGCTCAAGTCCAAGTGTTGATTCATCGTACTCCTTGATGACATCCAGTAGATATTCCATGCTGTTCTCACCCTCAGGTACTGGTCTGCCAAATCCAGCAAGGTATGTGGGGAGTGTGGTTGGGTTGCCTAGATAGATCAGTCGTCCTCTGGATAAATTATTGGAGCTTGTTAGAAGAGTACATAGCATAGTGCAATAGGACCGGAATGTAGTTAACCATCAACAGCCACAATAGAAAGTCATTAAGAGGCCTGAGAACATCAGATTGAATAAAATGGAATAGTTTTATCACCTTGCAAGGATGACAATTCTGTCAAGAAGCATCTGTATCCTGAAAGATGGTTGATGGATCGTCATGAGCACAATGCTCCCTCCTTTTGCAATGTCCCTCACTTTCTCCACCACACTGTATGCACTAGTGGAGTCGAGGCCGGAGGTTGGTTCGTCGAGAAACAGAAGAGATGGTTTATGGATGATGTCCGTGCCAATCGATACTCTGCGGCGTTCCCCGCCAGAGACCCCTCGCACCCCTTCATCCCCAATGTATGTGTGAGCCGTTGTCTGTCATTTGGTAAGGGTATGCTTGTCAAAAATCTGAACAATTTTCTCAGGTGAAGTTTTTCATGTAGTTCCGTTGGATCAGATGTTATTGGATCATTAGTGTTCTATCTTGCTTCCGCTTTTGCTTCGGAAGCTAAAGCTTCTGGAGTTCAGTTGCGATTCCTCGCTACTATTGGTTCAGTTGCGCGTTAAAAGTGAGAGGGCATTGGATCACAATCTACCGTAATGGAGAATATCGAATTAGTAAATCTGGAAACATGAGGTCTTTAAAGTTCTGAACAAGTTGTCACAAGTGATGTTTATTGTGATGAACTAACGTTCGGAATGTAGCAAAGCAGAGCACAAATTGAACTATTATTATTGTTTCACTCATTTAGGAATGCTATATAATAGGTGAAGGGATACCTGCAGACCAAGCTGCTCGATGAGTTCCCACACCCTCTTGAGCTTCTCAGCCCTCGACAGGGATGGCGGGAGCCTGACCTCAGCTGCAAATGTGAGCGTCTCCAGCACCGTAAGCATGGGAAACAGCTGATCGTCTTGCATCACGTAAGAGGAAATCTGCTTCATGTAGCTCGTGGTGACCTGAACAAGTTTCAGTCTAGAGCATAAGAAGCTGCACCGCTTGTTCTTTTTTTCTTGTAATTAGCCTAGCTGCTACTTTTTGAATGAGAACGCAACGTAATTAACCATCGAGTGTTAAGAATCTTACAGGTCGTCCGTCGATGCTGACAGACCCTTCGAGGCTCCCCTTGGCGATCCTCCCGGCAATGGCGTCGAGGAAAGTGGACTTGCCGGCGCCGCTGGGGCCGAGGATGGCCGTGACCTGGCCGCGGAGAGCCTGCCCGGAAATGTCGTTCAGCAGGTAGACCTCCTTCTTGATCTTGACCCCGTCCTTCTTCTGCTTCTTGACGACGCTGTAGGACAGGTCCTTGAACTCGAGGCCCTGGCCGGGGAAGGTGGTGATCTTCTCGCCGACCGGCACAGGTCCGCCGCCGCGCTTCCCCCGCACGTCCGCGGCGTCCAGCAGGCTCTCCAGGCTTTTCTTCCTCTCCGTCGTCCTGCGGGCGGGCATCTCCGCGGCTCTCCGGGCGGTGGCCGCCGTCTCACCCGCCCTCTCCGTCCGGTGGGCGGGCACCTCGGCCGCCCTCTCCGTCCGGCGTGGAGGCGCCTCGGCCGCCCTCCGATGGGCCGTCTCGTCCGCCGCCGCCCTCTCCGTCCGGTGGGCGGCAGGCCTCTCGGCCGCAGCCGCCCTCCGGTGGTCCCTCTCGCCGTCCCTCCGCATGGCCGTCCTTAGCTGCTGCGGCTGCTGCATCTTTGCTGCGGTGGGGCTTGCGGCTTCCGCTTCGCGCTGCCTGATTTCTTATACGATGCCGCAAACAAGAAAGTTTCTGAGTACGCGATGCGCCGGTGGACGCATCCCTGGCGGCCAAACGCGGGGCGTCTTGTCCTGCGTCCAGAAGCTTTGGAGGCGATGTCCCCGCTGGTGGCGCCTTGGTTTCGCAGGTGACGCCCTTGGCGCGTTGCCGCGACGTTGATATTGAGGCGACGGCGGCGGCGGCGGCCTTGGCCTGGGCCTCTCTTGGGCTCGCAAGTTCCACTAATGGTTACGTACTTGCTGCAGCTTGGACTGGTGCAGAATTACGATGACTCGTTCAGAGCCTCTGCTGAAGATGGTTACTGGGGTAGCGGAGAATACAGTGCGTCGGAGCAAGTGTTACCCTTTTTTCCATTGATGGCGACTACATACAGATATTTTAGGACAAATTATGAAATAGAATAAAAAATTATTGGAAAGGTGTAAGCCACCATCTCTCTCCTCTTTAATTATCTAACCTCCAATGAGCTAAGTGCATGTAAAAATTAAGAAGACTATGTGTATAATGTTATTGGTCTTGATTACCGTGTGATGAAAGAGAAACATTTCTTTCTGCTTTAAAGTGCATTGAAAAGATAGAAATACATCCTTTTGTAAACAAATTTTAAAACCAAACGTATGCTCTTCACCGGACGGAGGGAGTAGTCGGGTAGATAGCTGAACTGAGCTTAGTTCGTAGGCTAACTCGGGAGCAAAATGGCACGTCCTCGTTGGCAATCAGGAAACAAATTCCCAGCTTAAGAGCATCTCCAATAGCCATCCAATAAAAAAATGTTTGCAGTGCGTCGATTATTTGTTTTTGTACGGTGCGGAACGCTGACTCTAGTTGTCACTGTAAACTTTAACGCGCGTGAGTAGTTCAAGCAGACGCTGCAAAAATACTACGCGCCCTCTCGCATAAACAACATACGCACTTCGAAATATAAAACATATGCATAGATAAAAACGATATATAAATATTTCACAATGCTTACATAGTTCATCATAGCATAGATACAAAAACTATTCCAACACGATAACCTACTCCGAGTCATCATTCTGGCTGGTGTTCTCCGAGGTATCGAGAAACGCGTCTTCTCAACCAGGATCGTCTGAGTCAAAGAACGACTCCCAACCTGCGTTGACGAGATCGCACTGCTATATGACCAGTGCCTTCCGCAGACGCCTGTCCGCCCGCTCCGCGCGGCGCCTTGCCGTCCTCTTCGTCCAGAAGGCGTTCTATCGGCGACGTCCTGCGGGTAGCGTTGGCGCCACTTCGCTATGGCTCGCTCGTCCGCCTCGGCGATGAGGAGGCGGCAGCGCGCCGCCGATGGTATTCCTCGTGGTCCTGTTCTGTTATAAGACGAGGCGGAGGGGCGATGACCTAGGCCTGTTCGCACGTGCAGACGTCGTGGAAGTTCATCTGCGTGCGAGGCCTCTGGAGGCGCCACGCCGCCGCGTCGTACGCGCGGGCGGCCTCGTGCGCGGTCTCGAACATGTCGAGGTCGAGGCGGACGTCGCCGGACCGAATCTCAGCATAGAAGGCACCGAAGGGGCGCTCGCGGACGCCAAGGTAGCCCGAAGATCCCCGACGGCATGGTGGCGCGTCGGTGGCGGGCTGAGGAAGCGGCAGAGTAAGCAGAGGAAGCAGGGAGAGAGCGCGACAGTGTGGATAGCGATGGGAGGCCGCGTGACGGGTGCCACAATTTATAGGCGCGCCGGAAGCGGTGCGCCAAATCTAGCGCGCGAGCTTCCGCTTTTCCTCACGCGCGTGCAATCATTTACCGCGCGCTCGAGTTTCCCGCCTCTGCTGGAGCACGCGAAAACGTCCCACGCACGCTAAAATTGCAGTTTACTGCACGCGGGGTTTTTTTTACCGTCGCTGTTGGAGATGCTCTAATTCCTCGCGATCGTTGGAGAAACATGCATTCTACTCCTGCGCGGGAACCCACCCGGCGATCGGCGTCCGAGCTTCGGCCCAAAGTCTAGTCCCGCCCCGTTTTTGTTTTTTGTTTTTTGAGCAACGGAGCGGGGCGCCGCGGACGAGACACATGACCAATGCAAAAATTTCATGGGAGCTGGGATTGAACCATGCATCGCGGGTAGCATGTGATCAACCGGTAACCAACCCAATCACCTCACTAGAGCCCTATTTGGATCCATGAGTTACAGTTAATTTGATTTAATTTGGACTCAACTAATCTAAAAATATCTAAATAGAAGGGTTAATTTTGGTTAGATGCTTCTAACTATAAAGAAACTAATCAATGAAGAGGTGCTTATTTGGGTTAGAGTTAGAAGGGGTTCAGAAAAAAAATACTTTTTCCTCTTCCTCCATCACATCAAATCCTGGTTAAAGAAGCCAAATGATTGGAAAAAATGTATTTATTGTCAATCTAACCCTGCCATCCAAACACCTCTTTGGTTAGAGTTAGTTCAGCATTAGAATCTAACTCTAACCTTTAACCGAGTTAGAGTATCAAACGGTGCCTAGGTGTGATGACATACACATTTTTCATCCATTTCTTTATTTGTCCTTTCCCTTTTTATTTTCTTTTTTCTTTGTCCTTTTCTACTTTCCTTTTCCAAATTTGTCATTGTTTTCTTTAAATAGGTGAACTTCTTTTCTAAATCCATGAATTTATATTTCTGAAACTCATGATTTTTTCCGCATTGATGAACTTATTCTTACAATTAGATGAACGTTTTCATTTTTTTTATTTTTTTCTCAAAGTCGATGAACTTTTTATCCAAAATTGATGAACATTTTTCAAAATTTACTAAAACCGATTTTTTTCAAGAATCGATGAATATTTTTCAATTTAGGTGAACTTTTTCCAAATCTGATGAACTTTTTCAGATCAAATATCTTTAAAAAAAACTATTACTTGTTTTATTCAAATTGATGTTGTTTTGAAATCGATGAACTATTTTCAGAATAGGTGAACTTTTTCCAAATTCAATAAACATTTTTTCTAATTTTGGTGATCTTTTTTTCAAATTCATGAACTTTTTAAAATTTGAAGTGTTTTTTTTGTAAATCCATGAACACATTTTCAATTTCGATGATTTTTAAAAAATTGATGACCTTTTTAAATTCGACGATTTTTTTTTCAAAATCTATGATCTATTTTCAGAATTGGTGAAAATTTTCCAAATTCAATGAACTTTTTTTATAAATTCAGTGAAACTTTTTTCAAACTGATGATCTTTTTAAAAATTTGCAGTTGTTTTTTTGTGAATCCATGAATAATTTTTCAATTTTTTTTTTTAAAAATTAATGAAGTTTTTGAAATATAGAAACTTTTTTTCAAATTTGATGAGCTCTTTTTGAAATTGATGATTTTTGTTTTTGATTTTGTCACCTTTTTTTATCCAAAAAAGGTTCATGATATTTTTCCCAATGATTATGTATCAACAAATAGCGCTGCGACGTGTTATTAAGCATTTCAGACTGTAAAAAAGCACTTAAGACCGGTAGCTTTAGTGGTTAGCGAGTTTGGATGTGAAACAGACATCTTGAGTTCAAATTCTAAACCCGCTAATTATTTAAGGATATTTTCGTGCGAGTTCGCTGATCGAAGCGTTTTATGAGCCAGCCCAACTTGCAGAGCACGTGGGTGCCGGATCTCCTAGCCGGAGCCTTCCGACTAGAATCTCCCGAGACACATGCCCGTCTCTCCTCGAAGATGCCCTTTTGGTCTACCAAAAAAAGAGGACGCCCTGGCCGGCCCATAAGCATGCAGGTACGTGTACGTTTTTCTTTCTTTTTCTCATTCTTTTTTTTTGAATAATTTATGAGCACAACTATAGTAAAATGAATTAATGTATTTAGGTCCTATTTGTACCATCTAGATTATGATAATTCAGTTTTTGTAATTTATACTGTCTTTAAATAAAATAGATTATGTTGTAGATTATAAAAACTAGATTAACAGATTATTAAAAACTTATAATGTACTCTACATCTCTACCCCTGATAAAACAAAATTATGGATTGCTAATGATCCATTATCTTTATAAAGTTGGAGGTAATTACTGATTTCTGCCACCGTCACCCTCCTTATTTCTCCTCAGTGCGCGCACAAGACATACATGTCAATATGTAATGAAAAACCTGGATTACAGTTTATATAATCCTGTCTTCCTACATGTTCATTTAGATTATTTTTGTAAACCTGATTATATAATTTATCTTTGTAATTTAGATTATTATCATATATTGTGGTTTCAAACAAGGCCTTAAATGCATAGATACATTTATTTTAGCTACACTTAAATTCCGAACGAAGAGAGTACTTCAGTTTTTTTTAATGTTCACCGCGCCTTGTCGTGTGCTTCTCTTGGCCTTGCAAGTTCGAGTGATGGTTTGCTTGCTGCAGCTTGGCCTTTTTTTTGAAAAAAAGAAGTTGAATTCTCGGCATGTGCATCAATCGATGCATGCAACCATTTTTATTAATTACTCTCTTTATTTTTAAATATAAGGTGTATTTTTTTTAAAAGTTAAACTTCTTTAACTTTGATCAAGTTTAGAGATAAAAATACGAGTATCTAGAATACCAAATCATTATTACTGGATTCACCATGAAATATATTTCAATATTTCTTATATTTAGTATTGTAAATATTTATATATTTTGTTGTAAAGTTGGTCAAACATAGATAACATTTGACTTTAATTTTTTTAATACACCTTATATTTAGGAAGGGAGGGAGTATTTCACAAAGGTGTGACAAGAATATACATCAATCTATCCAAAGCCATCACTTACACCTACAAACTAATATGGAGTCACTTCTCATATCTAAAACCGATGTCGTCGCCAATCCATCCACATAACGTATTAGGACAAACAACTAGTGCAGCCTACCTAAAGCCGCCCTCATCATCGGACCACTCACCCATCTTCACGAGAGATATCCGCATCATCCTTACCAGACCGGACATCCGTCGACGCCACCACGACGCCCAACGGTGCCACCGCCCTACGCTCATCAGCCCAGACACGAAGACTGAGGAAGATCTGTTGTACGTAGCATCTGCCAACCAGGCATGACTCAGCGTAGCACCTGACGACCAGGCATGACTCATCGTAGCACCTGTCGACCAGGCATGACTTTGCAGCTCCATCGAATCTTCGTGCAAAACGAAGCCGCTCCACCTCCTGCCTCTGTCTTCTAGCGCTGCTCCACAAACGATGCTCCAAAGAAAGAAACGATAACATAGTACCGCCATCGTCCGATCTGGAAGACCAGATCTTAGAGTTTTCCCTGGAGCAGCACGAGTGGGTCGACAATAGTTGCACGACGATGCCTTCATCAAGGTAACTACGCAAAACGCTGTCATCTCCCGCCAACGGCCTAGTTTTCACCAACAACTATGTCTTCCCGACTCCTAGCCGTGACTATATGCCGAATCTCGAGATCCGACCACCCACCGGAGGGCGACCACCTCTGGCGGAAGAGATGACCGCCACCGACGACTACACCGGTCAGATCTGACCGAAGGTGCCACCAACGAGACCACCAGGCCCTCCACACGGTCACCATCGATTCAAAGATAGATGGCCCGTCGCGGTCGCCGCTCGAAGGGCTGGCCTTCGCGCCCACGACACGCGTCACCTTCGACACCACCGTTCCATAGCCTTGCCGATCGGATCGCGCGCGCTTCCACATGAATCGGGGCCCCCCGCGGAGAGAGGTGATGTCCTCCGCCACCGCCGTCGGCCCCCGGGCTTAGACTGGCAACGTTCCCTGACAGCGGCGGAGGGATGGGATGAGGGAGATGTGCCCCCGGCAGCTGGTTTAGTGTGCCACCCGAGTCTCCCTATGCGGGGATGACGCGGGGGCCTAAGAGACAGATCGGATATCCTTCCCAAATAAAATCTTACAAATGGAGGAGAATTTCACTTCCCTGGCCTGTGCTGGAGCTTGGCCTGGTGTAGAGTTAATTACGATGACTTGTTCAGAGCCTCCGCTGCATGCTGCTGAAGATGATTACTAGGGTAGCGCACAATACCGAGCTTGGGAGCAAGTATTACCAAGTCTTAGGTCAACTTCAACTAGCCGACGCAAACGAACATAGATTTTGTGCGTCCGGCCTGTCTGTGTAGTGCACCTAACGTGTCAACGCATTTTTGAACGTGAGATCAGTTTAAGGGCATATTCTTCAATTTTTCGCATACATATCGAAAACATTGTATAAAGTTCAAATGATTTTACAATCAAATAAGAATATCATAGTTTTATAACCAAATTGAAATTATCAAAGTTGACACCACATGAAATTTAAATTGTCACAAATACATTTGAAATAAAAGAGTCGATATATCTAAAATAAAAGTCTGTCCGCGCTAACGCAAATCCAACTCAAATTTGGGCTTAAAATGGATCGTAGGTAGACAAAAAGTAAAATTCATCCGTTTGCTTATGCGCTGGGTCTCGGTTTGTGTCTATTTTGACCCAAATGAATGCGTGCAGATAGAATGCGCCGGCATGTTGGAGTTGCCCCTAGTTACACAGAGTTTTTTTGCGGGGATTTTTACATAGAGTTAACGACAAGAATATAAGTGGATAAGGGTGTGTTTTGTTGCTCGCATCATCTTTTGCACTTTGCATACTTGGCCAAAGTGAGTCTGATTTAGCTAATGCAAGAAAAAAGATCAACATTTGCATGTTGCTAGATTGCGTGCGTCCCCTCTCCTTGCGTCGTAGCATCAAGTCTACGCATTGTGTTTGATTGCTCACATTGACTGTGCTCATACAAGTGCATGTTGTTTGGTTGTATACATGTAGAGAGGTGTAGTAACCATGTACCCTACATGGGAACGCGGTGAGCTTATCGCTACACCTTACACATGATCACACCAACAAAACAACAGTGCAATCAAGACAAACTGGACGATGATGATGAAGTTCTTCAGCCCAAATTGTCGATCCGCCTTGCCAATTTCAACATTGCATGCCTGTTTTAACACAAACTTGGAGTAAACATCCAGTACCACCTGCCTATTCATAAAAGCTCCATGGCTGCTCCCTACTCTTAAACCATCAAGGATCATGCACACCGTCACCACCACCAAAGCAACACCAGTAGTAGTGATTGTCCAACCAGGTGAGGGAGTCCGAGACTAAGGGGTCCCTCGGCTGCTTACCTATTTCTATGTGATACACTCCTGGGTCGTATTATTATTATTATTATTATTGGAATCCGGACAGATAAGGCGATGTTGTATCCAAGACGGACTCTTCTGAAGACTTGGCGTGCACACCATGGCCACGTGGTAATCGTCATATTTCTTTTTTGTGTAACCAACATTGTGTAACCCTAGACCCCTGCTATCTATATAAACCGGAGGGTTTTAGTTAATAGGACAAGTTAAAATCATTATTCCTAGGGTTTAAACCAAAACATACGATATCGAGGTAGATCAACTCTGTACTCGATACTTCATCATCAATATACACAAGAGCACGACGTAGGGTTTTACCTCCATCAAGAGGGCCCGAACCTGGGTAAACATCATCTCCTTTGTCTCCTGTTACCCATTGACCCAAGATGCACTGTTCGTGACGCCCTACTCGACATCTGCCGGTTTTGACACCGACATTTGTGCTTTCATTGAGAGTTCCATTGAAGGATTGCGAGAAAGATCGATGGCTCGCTTGGTCACCAGCGAAGGCATTAGCACCAGGGATATCTTCGTCCCCAGCCAACTCACCGCGTTCAGTAGCATTGTCCCGTGTACCAAAGAAACTCTTCACCACAACCAGATCGACGGGTTCGCCTCGGGCTAGGGAATAAAGTTCGGCGACCTATATTACTCGTCGATGCCCAAGGCGATCTAGTCCCGCTGGGTTCTTGGGTTCGGCCGAAGAGCCCAGAAATCCCGAAGCCTTAACTTCGGGTCCCCTCCCCGACCTCGCATGAGGGACTATGCCTACTTCAGATCCAGCCTTAAGCACGGATCTGACCATTGCGTTCGGAAATCAGGGGTTTACCTCGTCCAAGCACACTCCCTATGCCGACGCACCGGAGATCAACTCCGCCAAAGCTCTGAGGACTAGTCCGGCCAATCCCGCGTTGTCAAATGAGACGTTGGCCCGGATCTGAACTATGGAAATTTCGAACGT